>NC_068457.1:27389149-27427078 GCF_023373465.1 Oncorhynchus keta
TACCTCTCCAACAATATAACACCATGCTCTCTGGTGCTAGCTACCTTTCCAACAATATGACACCATGCTCTCTGGTGCTAGCTACCTCTCCAACAATATGACACCATGCTCCCTGGTGCTGACTACCTCTCCAACAATATGACACCATGCTCTCTGGTGCTAGCTACCTCTCCAACAATATGACACCATGCTCTCTGGTGCTGGCTACCTCTCCAACAATATGACACCATGCTCCCTGGTGGCCCTGAATCATGCCTGACTCATGGTCTTGACTGGGGGATGTGGCTCCACCTATTGTCCTCAACTTCTCTGATGCTTTAACTATAAACAATCATTGCATATTGGACTGAAACGTCATGGTAGTTTTCCTGAGGCTCTGCAGCTATTCAACATCCTGTGCATTGACAGCCTTCAGACATATTCATTGCATATTGAACTGATCAGAAACCGCAAGCCTTTTATGAGATCAACAGTTGGGTGCGTTTGAATAAAAAAAAGATCCTAATTAAATCAAAACGTATGTGTGGTTATGATTCATCTCAAACAGACAGATGGTACGGTTTGACAAATTGTCTGTGTTACAGTAAAAACAACACTAGATATGGGTAACGACAGTATGATACTGTATAAACAACACTAGATATGGGTAACAACAGTATGATACTGTATAAACCACACTAGATATGGGTAACGACAGTATGATACTGTATAAACACTAGATATGGGTAACGACAGTATGATACTGTATAAACAACACTAGATATGGGTAACAACAGTATGATACTGTATAAACCACACTAGATATGGGTAAAGACAGTATGATACTGTCTAAACAACACTCGATATGGGTAACGACAGTATGATACTGTATAAACACTAGATATGGGTAACGACAGTATGATACTGTATAAACAACACTAGATATGGGTAACGACAGTATGATACTGTATAAACACTAGATATGGGTAAAGACAGTATGATACTGTATAAACACTAGATATGGGTAACGACAGTATGATACTGTCTAAACAACACTCGATATGGGTAACGACAGTATGATACTGTCTAAACAACACTCGATATGGGTAACAACAGTATGATACTGTATAAACACTAGATATGGGTAACGACAGTATGATACTGTATAAACACTAGATATGGGTAACGACAGTATGATACTGTATAAACAACACTAGATATGGGTAACAACAGTATGATACTGTATAAACCACACTAGATATGGGTAAAGACAGTATGATACTGTCTAAACAACACTCGATATGGGTAACGACAGTATGATACTGTATAAACACTAGATATGGGTAACGACAGTATGATACTGTATAAACAACACTAGATATGGGTAACGACAGTATGATACTGTATAAAAAACACTAGATATGGGTAACTAACAGTATGATACTGTTTAAACACTAGATATGGGTAACTAACAGTATGATACTGTATAAACACTAGATATGGGTAACGACAGAATGATACTGTATAAACAACACTAGATATGGGTAACGACAGTATGATACTGTTATAAACACCACTAGATATGGGTAACGACAGTATGATACTGTATAAACAACACTAGATATGGGTAACGACAGTATGATACTGTATAAACACTAGATATGGGTAACGACAGTATGATACTGTATAAACACCACTAGATATGGGTAACGACAGTATGATACTGTATAAACAACACTAGATATGGGTAACGACAGTATGATACTGTATAAACACCACTAGATATGGGTAACGACAGTATGATACTGTATAAACAACACTAGATATGGGTAACGACAGTATGATACTGTATAAACACTAGATATGGGTAACGACAGTATGATACTGTATAAACAACACTAGATATGGGTAATGACAGTATGATACTGTATAAACACCACTAGATATGGGTAACGACAGTATGATACTGTATAAACACTAGATATGGGTAACGACAGTATGATACTGTATAAACAACACTAGATATGGGTAACGACAGTATGATACTGTATAAACACCACTAGATATGGGTAACGACAGTATGATACTGTATAAACAACACTAGATATGGGTAACGACAGTATGATACTGTATAAACACTAGATATGGGTAACGACAGTATGATACTGTATAAACAACACTAGATATGGGTAATGACAGTATGATACTGTATAAACAACACTAGATATGGATAACGACAGTATGATACTGTATAAACACTAGATATGGGTAATGACAGTATGATACTGTATAAACACCACTAGATATGGGTAACGACAGTATGATACTGTATAAACACTAGATATGGGTAACGACAGTATGATACTGTATAAACACCACTAGATATGGGTAACGACAGTATGATACTGTATAAACACTAGATATGGGTAACGACAGTATGATACTGTATAAACAACACTAGATATGGGTAACGACAGTATGATGCTGTTATAAACACCACTAGATATGGGTAACGACAGTATGATACTGTATAAACACTAGATATGGGTAACGACAGTATGATACTGTATAAACAACACTAGATATGGGTAACGACAGTATGATGCTGTTATAAACACCACTAGATATGGGTAACGACAGTATGATACTGTATAAACACTAGATATGGGTAACGACAGTATGATACTGTATAAACACTAGATATGGGTAACTAACAGTATGATACTGTATAAACACTAGATATGGGTAACGACAGTATGATACTGTATAAACACTAGATATGGGTAACGACAGTATGATACTGTATAAACACCACTAGATATGGGTAACGACAGTATGATACTGTATAAACACCACTAGATATGGGTAATGACAGTATGATACTGTATAAACACCACTAGATATGGGTAATGACAGTATGATACTGTATAAACACTAGATATGGGTAATGACAGTATGATACTGTATAAACACCACTAGATATGGGTAATGACAGTATGATACTGTATAAACACCACTAGATATGGGTAACGACAGTATGATACTGTATAAACACCACTAGATATGGGTAATGACAGTATGATACTGTATAAACACCACTAGATATGGGTAATGACAGTATGATACTGTATAAACAACACTAGATATGGGTAACGACAGTATGATACTGTATAAACACTAGATATGGGTAACGACAGTATGATACTGTATAAACACTAGATATGGGTAACGACAGTATGATACTGTTATAAACACTGGATATGGGTAACGACAGTATAATACTGTATAAACAACACTAGATATGGGTAACGACAGTATGATACTGTTATAAACACTAGATATGGGTAACGACAGTATGATACTGTATAAACAACACTAGATATGGGTAACGACAGTATGATACTGTATAAACACTAGATATGGGTAACGACAGTATAATACTGTATAAACAACACTAGATATGGGTAACGACAGTATGATACTGTATAAACAACACTAGATATGGGTAACGACAGTATGATACTGTTATAAACACTAGATATGGGTAATGACAGTATAATACTGTATAAACACCACTAGATATGGGTAACGACAGTATGATACTGTATAAACAACACTAGATATGGGTAATGACAGTATGATACTGTATAAACAACACTAGATATGGGTAACGACAGTATGATACTGTATAAACACCACTAGATATGGGTAACGACAGTATGATACTGTATAAACACCACTAGATATGGGTAACGACAGTATGATACTGTATAAACACCACTAGATATGGGTAACGACAGTATGATACTGTATAAACACCACTAGATATGGGTAATGACAGTATGATACTGTATAAACACTAGATATGGGTAACGACAGTATGATACTGTATAAACAACACTAGATATGGGTAATGACAGTATGATACTGTATAAACAACACTAGATATGGGTAACGACAGTATGATACTGTATAAACACTAGATATGGGTAACGACAGTATGATACTGTATAAACAACACTAGATATGGGTAACGACAGTATGATACTGTATAAACACTAGATATGGGTAACGACAGTATGATACTGTATAAACACCACTAGATATGGGTAACGACAGTATGATACTGTATAAACACCACTAGATATGGGTAACGACAGTATGATACTGTATAAACACTAGATATGGGTAATGACAGTATGATACTGTATAAACACCACTAATGACCTTGTTGTCATTGTAAATGTAGTTCTGGATTCAGGCCAGAAGGGCAACATGTGGGTCGTACAGTTGGAGAAACCCTGCTGTGTGTTGACTGTCACGGAGGCTAACACCTGAAACCAAAGTGTGCCTGCCGACCTTGGGCACACATACGCGCACTGACCTTGGGCACACATACGCGCACTGACCTTGGGCACACATACGCGCACTGACCTTGGGCACACATACGCGCACTGACCTTGGGCACACATACGCGCACTGACCTTGGGCACACATACGCGCACTGACCTTGGGCACACATACGCGCACTGACCTTGGGCACACATACGCGCACTGACCTTGGGCACACATACGCGCACTGACCTTGGGCACACATACGCGCACTGACCTTGGGCACACATACGCGCACTGACCTTGGGCACACATACGCGCACTGACCTTGGGCACACATACGCGCACTGACCTTGGGCACACATACGCGCACTGACCTTGGGCACACATACGCGCACTGACCTTGGGCACACATACGCGCACTGACCTTGGGCACACATATGCGCACTGACCTTGGGCACACATACGCGCACTGACCTTGGGCACACATACGCGCACTGACCTTGGGTACACATACGCACACTGTTGCTGGTTGTAAAACAACATGTGTGTGTTTGTGTGTTGTGTATGTATAATATGCATCTGAAGGACTGCAGATTCTGCGTTGTGTCTGTGTGTGCAGAGAGGAATGTGTGTCCTGCCAAATCTGTGAGTTAGGTGTGTGTGTGTGTGTGTGTGTGTGTGTGTGTGTGTGTGTGTGTGTGTGTGTGTGTGTGTGTGTGTGTGTGTGTGTGTGTGTCTCTTCTTCAGTCCATGTGTGGGTGTCCTGCCAGAGTGTATGTGCGTGTTGTGACAGAGCAGTAACTTGGAGTAGGTGGGTGACAATAGAAGCTTGGGATTGCAGTCTTCAGTGCTACCATGGAGACAGAGACAGTTCTAGAACACAGAGAAGTCTTTCATCTCATGTCTCTGCTGTGTACTCCTCCCTCACTTCTCCTGCTAAGTACTCCTCCCTCCCTTTACTCCTGCTAAGTATTCCACCCTCTCTTCTCCTGCTGTGTACTCCTCCCTCACTTCTCCTGCTGTGTACTCCTCCCTCCCTTCTCCTGCTGTGTACTCCTCCCGACCTTCTCCTGCTAAGTACTCATCCCTCCCTTCTCCTGCTAAGTATTCCACCCTCTCTTCTCCTGCTGTGTACTCCTCCCTCCCTTCTCCTGCTAAGTACTCCTCCCTCCCTTCTCCTGCTAAGTACTCCTCCCTCCCTTCTCCTGCTATGTACTCCTCCCTCCCTTCTCCTGCAATGTACTCCTCCCTCCCTTCTCCTGCTAAGTACTCCTCCCTCCCTTCTCCTGCTATGTACTCCTTCCTCCCTTCTCCTGCTGAGTACTCCTCCCTCCCTTCTCTTGCTAAGTACTCCTCCCTCCCTTCTCCTGCTATGTACTCCTCCCTCCCTTCTCCTGCTAAGTATTCCTCCCTCCCTTCTCCTGCTAAGTATTCCTCCCTCCCTTCTCCTGCTATGTACTCCTCCCTCCCTTCTCCTGCTAAGTACTCCTCCCTCCCTTCTCCTGCTAAGTATTCCTCCCTCCCTTCTCCTGCTAAGTATTCCTCCCTCCCTTCTCCTGCTAAGTATTCCTCCCTCCCTTCTCCTGCTAAGTATTCCTCCCTCCCTTCTCCTGCTAAGTATTCCTCCCTCACTTCTCCTGCTGTGTACTCCTCCCTCCCTTCTCCTGCTAAGTATTCCTCCCTCCCTTCTCCTGCTAAGTATTCCTCCCTCCCTTCTCCTGCTAAGTATTCCTCCCTCCCTTCTCCTGCTAAGTATTCCTCCCTCCCTTCTCCTGCTAAGTATTCCTCCCTCCCTTCTCCTGCTATGTACTCCTCCCTCCCTTCTCCTGCTGTGTATTCCTCCCTCCCTTCTCCTGCTAAGTACTCCTCCCTCCCTTCTCCTGCTAAGTATTCCTCCCTCTCTTCTCCTGCTGTGTACTCCTCCCTCCCTTCAAGTATTCCTCCCTCCCTTCTCCTGCTAAGTATTCCTCCCTCCCTTCTCCTGCTAAGTATTCCTCCCTCCCTTCTCCTGCTAAGTATTCCTCCCTCCCTTCTCCTGCTGTGTATTTCTCCCTCCCATCTCCTGCTAAGTATTCCTCCCTCCCTTCTCCTGCTAAGTATTCCTCCCTCCCTTCTCCTGCTAAGTATTCCTCCCTCCCTTCTCCTGCTAAGTATTCCTCCCTCCCTTCTCCTGCTAAGTATTCCTCCCTCCCTTCTCCTGCTAAGTATTCCTCCCTCCCTTCTCCTGCTAAGTATTCCTCCCTCCCTTCTCCTGCTATGTACTCCTCCCTCCCTTCTCCTGCTGTGTACTCCTCCCTCCCTTCCCCTGCTAAGTATTCCTCCCTCCCTTCTCCTGCTAAGTATTCCTCCCTCCCTTCTCCTGCTAAGTATTCCTCCCTCCCTTCCCCTGCTAAGTATTCCTCCCTCCCTTCTCCTGCTAAGTACTCCTCCCTCCCTTCTCCTGCTAAGTATTCCTCCCTCCCTTCTCCTGCTGTGTACTCCTCCCTCCCTTCTCCTGCTATGTACTCCTCCCTCCCTTCTCCTGCTATGTACTCCTCCCTCCCTTCTCCTGCTAAGTACTCCTCCCTCCCTTCTCCTGCTATGTACTCCTCCCTCCCTTCTCCTGCTATGTACTCCTCCCTCCCTTCTCCTGCTAAGTATTCCTCCCTCACTTCTCCTGCTGTGTACTCCTCCCTCCCTTCTCCTGCTATGTACTCCTCCCTCCCTTCTCCTGCTAAGTATTCCTCCCTCCCTTCTCCTGCTGTGTACTCCTCCCTCCCTTCTCCTGCTGTGTACTCCTCCCTCCCTTCTCCTGCTATGTACTCCTCCCTCCCTTCTCCTGCTATGTACTCCTCCCTCCCTTCTCCTGCTGTGTACTCCTCCCTCCCTTCTCCTGCTATGTACTCCTCCCTCCCTTCTCCTGCTGTGTACTCCTCCCCCTCCCTTCTCCTGCTAAGTATTCTTTCCTCCCTTCTCCTGCTATGTACTCCTCCCTCCCTTCTCCTGCTGTGTACTCCTCCCTCACTTCTCCTGCTGTGTACTCCTCCCTCCCTTCTCCTGCTGTGTACTCCTCCCTCACTTCTCCTGCTCTGTACTCCTCCCTCCCTTCTCCTGCTAAGTACTCCTCCCTCCCTTCTCCTGCTAAGTACTCCTCCCTCCCTTCTCCTGCTGTGTACTCCTCCCTCCCTTCTCCTGCTAAGTACTCCTCCCTCCCTTCTCCTGCTGTGTACTCCTCCCTCCCTTCTCCTGCTGTGTACTCCTCCCTACCTTCTCCTGCTAAGTATTCCTCCCTCACTTCTCCTGCTGTGTACTCCTCCCTCCCTTCTCCTGCTAAGTATTCCTCCCTCTCTTCTCCTGCTGTGTACTCCTCCCCCCTTCTCCTGCTATGTACTCCTCCCTCCCTTCTCCTGCTGTGTACTCCTCCCTCCCTTCTCCTGCTGTGTACTCCTCCCTCCCTTCTCCTGCTATGTACTCCTCCCTCCCTTCTCCTGCTAAGTATTCCTCCCTCACTTCTCCTGCTGTGTACTCCTCCCTCCCTTCTCCTGCTATGTACTCCTCCCTCCCTTCTCCTGCTGTGTACTCCTCCCTCCCTTCTCCTGCTGTGTACTCCTCCCTCCCTTCTCCTGCTATGTACTCCTCCCTCCCTTCTCCTGCTATGTACTCCTCCCTCCCTTCTCCTGCTGTGTACTCCTCCCTACCTTCTCCTGCTAAGTATTCCTCCCTCCCTTCTCCTGCTATGTACTCCTCCCTCCCTTCTCCTGCTCTTATTCTTCATTCTTCCTCACCTTTGCTCTCTCTATTCTTCTCTCATTGTCTTTCTCCATTCCCCAGTCCACACCCTAATTGTTTTAACACTACAGGGCACCACTACCTCCAGCTTCACATTCAGTATCACAAAATCAGCATCTGAAAACACTAACAGGTACAAAGAATTATGATGATGATTGATGATGATGATTGATGACATAGGGTCATACTGTAACTGAATGTTGACTGAGTCATGCCTTTAGTCTGGATACAACAATTCTGGAAATAATATCAGAATTCAGTTGGTGAAGGTTCATAAATAAATCAACAACAAATAGTTTCCTCATCTCTGATATTGTTTGTCAGCGTTTAAATCGTTGCCATGCAAATGACAAGCAAAATATCATCAGTCACGTGACCGGACCGTTTATAGCAGAGGCAGTAGCTTTCGCTGGTGGTCATTAAATTAAACTCTGGTTCGTATCCACCGAGCGAGCGCCTTTCCCAATGGAGGAGCGTCTACAGCGGACCGGTTGCCTTCGGAAATCTTTTGAGAGAACACATCTTTTTCATTGGACCTCCTCTCTCCTGATGTAAGGATCTACTTTTTGAAAGGACTAGTTTAACTTCCACCCCTTCGCAGCACCCGCGTTATTGCACCGATACCCCTCTGATGTCCGCCCGGTAGCAGCCACAACCGCAGCTTCCCCAGACCCCCATCGCGTGCCGCTTGCCAATGCAAACCAAGCATAAGTGGGGAGAAGCGCTCCGTGGGTAAGGATTTCACATTTTATTTTCACGTCTGCGTAATCTAGGTTATTA
Source organism: Oncorhynchus keta (assembly GCF_023373465.1). Classification (NCBI taxonomy): domain Eukaryota; kingdom Metazoa; phylum Chordata; class Actinopteri; order Salmoniformes; family Salmonidae; genus Oncorhynchus; species Oncorhynchus keta. The sequence goes on from NC_068457.1 coordinate 27,398,012, forward strand.
TTCATCACCATAATTCCTATATAATTACCTATTCGGGCGTCCAATGTAGGCTAATGAGCACGGGGAGCATCTGAGCGAGACTCAGTGAGAAGTTCTGGAATAATTCATGCCCAAACAGATTTACATTTATATCTATAGGCATATGTGAGTGATGGTGAAACATAATTTCATCAACATTTATAATTCAATAACGTTCGTGTTTTGGACAATAACAAAGTGCAATACATCGATACATCAGGTCCCCAAAGTATTGGCTGACGTCATGGAGATAAGAGATAATCAGAAGAGAAGAGATACTGTTTTAACCAGTACTTCCCGTTTGTTTGTTCATAAAACAGGTTCAGGGCATTTCTACTGTCCAGGACATGAAGGCCTACAGATAGATGCAAGTAGGCTACTGTTGGCTCTAGTTTATACACATGTCCTTATTCAGAATGACTTCATAGGAAGTTATTACATGCCTGCCCTATTCCTATGGAGAAATCTAGTTGATAGAACCAGTATGATATACTACTGTACAGTCCCTGCTTCCAGTCTGTACTGAAAGACTGCTATACAGTCCCTGCTTCCAGTCTGTAGTGAAAGACTGCTATACAGTCCCTGCTTCCAGTCTGTACTGAAAGACTGCTATACAGTCCCTGCTTCCAGTCTGTAGTGAAAGACTGCTATACAGTCCCTGCTTCCAGTCTGTACTGAAAGACTGCTATACAGTCCCTGCTTCCAGTCTGTAGTGAAAGACTACTATACAGTCCCTGCTTCCAGTCTGTAGTGAAAGACTATTATACAGTCCCTGCTTCCAGTCTGTACTGGGGGCAAATGAGAGATGGAGGTCACATCCCAAATGGCACCATATTCCCTATGAAGTGCACTATTTTTTACCAGAACCCCATAGAGGACTGGTCAAAAAAAAATAGTGCACTATATAGGGAATAGGGTGCCATTTGGGACGTACCCAGAGTTTCCTCCTACTTGACACAGCGAACAGAGCATCCTCACCCTCCCAGCCTCTGGAACCTTCCTCCAGCACTGTTCAGCGCTGAAGAGAGCACCTGACCTCTAACCTTTAACCCCAGGGGAAGGACATTTTTAAGCCATATTAAAACAGTGGAAGTTGTGTAACTGCTTGGCCGAATTCCACCGCAGCTCTAAATTCCTAAGGCAGAAATCTTAGTCCCTTGTGCACACAACCCCCCTCCCCCAGCTCCAGTCTGGTGGCTAAAAATACGATGCAGGGCTCGCCGGGTCTGGGTTGGAGAATGTTTCCCAGCCGCTGTGACTGACGGTCCAGACATCCGGTCACATTCAGAAGGGCTCTGATCTCTCTGGTCACTGCAGCAGAACTACAGGTCTCTCTGGTCATTCCAGCTGATCTACGGGGCTCTCTGGTCACTGCAGCAGAACTACAGGTCTCTCTGGTCATTCCAGCTGATCTACGGGGCTCTCTGGTTGCTGCAGCAGAACTACAGGTCTCTGGTCGCTGCAGCTGATCTACAGGTCTCTCTGGTAACTGCAGCAGAACTACAGGTCTCTCTGGTCATTCCAGCTGAACTACAGGTCTCTCTGGTCACTGCAGCTGATCTACAGGTCTCTCTGGTAACTGCAGCAGAACTACAGGTCTCTCTGGTCATTCCAGCTGATCTACGGGGCTCTCTGGTTGCTGCAGCAGAACTACAGGTCTCTGGTCGCTGCAGCAAATCTACAGGTCTCTCTGGTAACTGCAGCAGAACTACAGGTCTCTCTGGTAACTGCAGCAGAACTACAGGTCTCTCGGGTCGCTGCAGTAGAACTACAGATCTCTCTGATCTCTTTGGTCACTGCAGCAGAACTACAGGTCTCTCTGGCCACTGCAGTAGAACTACAGATCTCTCTGATCACTGCAGCAGAACTACACAGATGTCTCTGGCCACTGCAGTAGAACTACAGATCTCTCTGATCACTGCAGTAGAACTACAGATCTCTCTGATCACTGCAGCAGAACTACAGGTTTCTGGTCACAGCAGCAGAACTACAGATGTCTCTGGTCACTGCAGCAGAACTACAGGTTTCTGGTCACTGCAGCAGAACTACAGGTCTCTCTGGTCCCTTTGGTCACTGCAGCAGAACTACAGATCTCTCTGATCTCTCTGGTCACTGCAGCAGATCTACAGGTCTCTCTGGTCACTGCAGCAGAACTACCAGTCTCTATGGTCACTGCAGCAGAACTACAGATATCTCTGGTCACTGCAGCATAACTACAGGTCTCTCTGGTCACTGCAGCAGAACTACAGATCTCTCTGATATCTCTGGTCACTGCAGCAGAACTACCAGTCTCTCTGGTCACTGCAGCAGAACTACAGGTCTCTCTGGTCACTGCAGCAGAAATACAGGTCTCTGGACACTGCAGCAGAACTACAGATGTCTCTGGTCACTGCAGCAGAACTACAGATCTTTCTGATATCTCTGGTCACTGCAGCAGAACTACAGATCTCTCTGATCTCTCTGGTCACTGCAGCAGAACTACAGATCTCTCTGATCTCTCTGGTCACTGCAGCAGAACTACAGGTCTCTCTGGTCACTGCAGCAGAACTACAGGTCTCTCTGGTCACTGCAGCAGAACTATAGATCTCTCTGATCTCTCTGGTCACTGCAGCAGAACTATAGATCTCTCTGATCTCTCTGGTCACTGCAGCAGAACTACGGGTCTCTCTGGTCACTGCAGCAGAACTACAGGTCTCTCTGGTCACTGCAGCAGAACTACAGGTCTCTGGACACTGCAGAAGAACTACAGATGTCTCTGGTCACTGCAGCAGAACTACAGATCTTTCTGATATATCTGGTCACTGCAGCAGAACTACAGGTCCTCTCTGGTCACTGCAGCAGAACTACAGGTCTCTCTGATATATCTGGTCACTGCAGCAGAACTATAAGTCTCTCTGGTCACTGCAGAAGAACTATAGATCTCTCTGGTCACTGCAGCAGAACTACAGATCTTTCTGATCTCCCTGGTCACTGCAGCAGAACAACAGGTCTCTATGGTCACTGCAGCAGAACTATAGATCTCTCTGATCTCTCTGGTCACTGCAGCAGAACTACAGGTCTCTCTGATCACTGCAGCAGAACTACAGATCTCTCTGATCACTGCAGAGGAACTACAGGTCTCTCTGGTCACTGCAGCAGAACTACAGGTCTCTCTTGTCACTGCAGCAGAACTACAGATCTCTCTGATCTATCTGGTCACTGCAGAAGAACTACAGGTCTCTCTGATCACTGCAGCAGAACTACAGATCTCTCTGATCTCTGGTCACTGCAGCAGAACTAAAGGTTTCTCTGGTCACTGCAGTAGAACGACAGATCTCTCTGGTCACTGCAGTAGACCTACAGGTCTCTCTGGTCACCGCAGTAGAACTACATGTCTCTCTTGTCACTGCAGCAGAACTACAGATCTCTCTGAACTCTCTTGTCACTGCAGTAGAACTACAGGTCTCTGGTCACTGCAGCAGAACTACAGATCTCTCTGATCTATCTGGTCACTGCAGTAGAACTACAGGTCTCTCTGGTCACTGCAGCAGAACTACCAGTCTCTCTGGTCACTGCAGCAGAACTACAGATCTCTCTTGTCACTGCAGCAGATCTACAGATCTCTCTGAACTCTTTGGTCACTGCAGTAGAACTACAGGTCTCTGGTCACTGCAGCAGAACTACAGCTCTCTCTGATCTATCTGGTCACTGCAGTAGAACTACAGGTCTCTCTGGTCACTGCAGCAGAACTACCAGTCTCTCTGGTCACTGCAGCAGAACTACAGATATCTCTGGTCACTGCAGCAGAACTACAGGTCTCTCTGGTCACTGCAGAAGAGCTACAGATATATCTGGTCACTGCAGCAGAACTACAGATCTCTCTGATATCTCTGGTCACTGCAGCATAACTACAAGTCACTCTGGTCACTGCAGAAGAACTATAGATCTCTCTGGTCACTGCAGCAGAACTACAGACCTCTCTGATCTCTCTGGTCACTGCAGCAGAACTACAGGTCTCTCTGGTCACTGCAGCAGAACTACAGGTCTCTCTGGTCACTGCAGCAGAACTACAGGTCTCTCTGATCTCTCTGGTCACTGCAGTATTACTGACTCACCACAGCTCACCTGTCTAGATATTACTGACTCACCACATCTCACCTGTCTAGGTATTACTGACTCACCACATCTCACCTGTCTAGGTATTACTGACTCACCACATCTCACCTGTCTAGGTATTACTGGCTCACCACATCTCACCTGTCTAGGTATTACTGACTCACCACATCTCACCTGTCTAGATATTACTGACTCACCACATCTCACCTGTCTAGGTATTACTGACTCACCACATCTCACCTGTCTAGGTATTACTGACTCACCACATCTCACCTGTCTAGATATTACTGACTCACCACATCTCACCTGTCTAGGTATTACTGACTCACCACATCTCACCTGTCTAGGTATTACTGACTCACCACAGCTCACCTGTCTAGATATTACTGACTCACCACATCACCTGTCTAGGTATTACTGACTCACCACATCACCTGTCTAGATATTACTGACTCATCATCTCACCTGTCTAGGTATTACTGACTCACCACATCACCTGTCTAGATATTACTGACTCACCACATCACCTGTCTAGGTATTACTGACTCACCACATCACCTGTCTAGGTATTACTGACTCACCACATCTCACCTGTCTAGGTATTACTGACTCACCACATCTCACCTGTCTAGATATTACTGACTCACCACATCACCTGTCTAGATATTACTGACTCACCACATCTCACCTGTCTAGGTATTACTGACTCACCACATCACCTGTCTAGATATTACTGACTCACCACATCTCACCTGTCTAGGTATTACTGACTCACCACATCACCTGTCTAGGTATTACTGGCTCACCACATCTCACCTTTATAGATATTACTGACTCACCACATCTCACCTGTCTAGGTATTACTGGCTCACCACATCTCACCTGTCTAGGTATTACTGACTCACATCTCACCTGTCTAGGTATTTAGTGGCATCACACTTCACCCCTATATATATATATATAGCCTCGTTGTTGTTATGTTATTGTGTTACTTTTGATTATTTTTCATTTTTTACTTTAGTTTATTTGGTAAATATTTTCTTAACTCTTCTTGAACTGCATGGTTGGTTAAGGGCTTGTAAGTAAGCATTTCACGGTAAGGTCTACCTACACATGTTGTATTCGGCGCATGTGACAAATAAAGTTTGATTTGATCTCACCTGTCTAGGTATTTAGTGACATCACATCTCACCTGCCTTGGTATTTAGTGACATCACATCTCACCTGTGCTCTCCTTCTCTCCTCTTCTAGGTCTCCCTCCTCCATGGCTTCTTTTCCCTCCATCCCATCCCCCTTCCCCTCGTCTCCCTCTTCTTCCTCCTCTCCATCCCTCCAGTGGCTCCTATCCAGCCCCAATGGCCCCTGCAACGCGTCCCTGTGGTCTTACCCCAGATGACAGAGGACCGACCCGCCCCTCACTTCCAGGCTGACGCCCGATTGGACGTCACCTCCCCATGTGACCCAGAATGCCACAAGAAGGCTCTTCCCCCCAGCTACTGGGACCTGCGTAGCATCCTGTCATACGAGACACTCCATAGCAACGGTCGCCTCACCGAAACCGCCGTGGGGATCTACGGGTACACCGCCCCCACCCAGACCACGCCGGCACTGCCTTCCCGACGCAAACGTCAGATCTTTGGCCATGACGGGCGTTTCAGCATTGTAGGGCAAGACTTCCTGTTGAACTACCCATTCTCGGCAGCGGTCAAGCTGTCCACCGGGTGTTCCGGAACACTGGTGGGCGACCGGCACGTTCTGACCGCCGCCCACTGCGTCCACGATGGGAAGAACTACGTGAAAGGGGCGCAAAAGCTCCGGGTGGGTTTCCTGAAGCCAAAGCAGCGTGACTCTCCCAATCCGGCCTCTGCCACCAATGCATCCAACACCCATCCATCACCCCCAGATAAGATGAAGTTCCAGTGGATTCGTGCCAAGCGCACCCATGTGCCCAAAGGCTGGATCAAGGGCAACGGCAACGACATCGGAATGGACTACGACTACGCCTTGTTAGAGCTCAAGAAGGCCCACAAACGACGCCACATGAAGCTGGGCGTCTCCCCGCCGGCAAAGCAGCTGCCCGGGCGCAGGGTCCAGTTCTCCGGCTATGACAACGACCGGCCGGGACAGCTGGTCTACCGGTTCTGCCGGGCTGGAGAGGAGACGCCAGACCTGCTCTACCAGCACTGTGACGCCCAGCCCGGGGCCAGCGGCTCGGGGATCTACGCTCGTATGTGGGACCGGAGGAGGCGGCGCTGGGAGAGGAAGGTGATCGGGGTGTTCTCAGGGCACCAGTGGGTGGATCGAGACGGGGCGTCGCAAGAGTTTAACGTGGCAGTGAGGGTGACGCCTCTGAAATACGCCCAGATCTGCTACTGGATCAAAGGAAACTATGTAGACTGCCGAGAAGGATGAGGAAGAGGTGGACATGTCATGCACATACTGTACACACACACACACACACATACAGAGGATTGATGGAGGACAAAGGGGGTCTTCACTTCCATTGCTGAGGAAGTTGACAAGTGGACATGTCATTCATACACGTGCAGAACACACTTCATCATGCATTAATACGGTTTCATTACTAATACATACCATTGTTCTGCATGCAGAGACATCCCTCCCAACACACAACTAGAACGACTCACATTTACATCCAGGAAGTCCTACTGTACATACATCCATCCTCACTAACCCTTCCCATCGCACATTAAATAAAATGTAAAACATGTATTCGTGCCCTTCTTACTGCATGATCAACACTGTGCTTTGAAACACAACTGAAAGGTGTTATGACTGAGCTTCAGAAGATGGCTTTGACCAGGGACTCCCTGTACTTTAGATGTCTTTGACCAGGGACTCCCTGGACCAGGGTGTTATGACTGAGCTTCAGAAGATGGCTTTGACCAGGGACTCCCTGTACTTTAGATGTCTTTGACCAGGGACTCCCTGGACCAGGGTGTTATGACTGAGCTTCAGAAGATGTCTTTGACCAGGGACTCCCTGTACCAGGGTGTTATGACTGAGCTTCAGAAGATGTCTTTGACCAGGGACTCCCTGGACCAGGGTGTTATGACTGAGCTTCAGAAGATGTCTTTGACCAGGGACTCCCTGTACCAGGGTGTTATGACTGAGCTTCAGAAGATGTCTTTGACCAGGGACTCCCTGGACCAGGGTGTTATGACTGAGCTTCAGAAGATGTCTTTGACCAGGGACTCCCTGGACCAGGGTGTTATGACTGAGCTTCAGAAGATGTCTTTGACCAGGGACTCCCTGGACCAGGGTGTTATGACTGAGCTTCAGAAGATGTCTTTGACCAGGGACTCACTGGACCAGGGTGTTATGACTGAGCTTCAGAAGATGTCTTTGACCAGGGACTCCCTGTACCAGCATGTTATGAGCTTCAGAAGATGTCTTTGACCAGGGACTCCCTGGACCAGGGTGTTATGACTGAGCTTCAGAAGATGTCTTTGACCAGGGACTCCCTGGACCAGGGTGTTATGACTGAGCTTCAGAAGATGTCTTTGACCAGGGACTCCCTGGACCAGGGTGTTATGACTGAGCTTCAGAAGATGGCTTTGACCAGGGACTCCCTGGACCAGCGTGTTATGACTGAGCTTCAGAAGATGGCTTTGACCAGGGACTCCCTGGACCAGGGTGTTATGACTGAGCTTCAGAAGATGTCTTTGACCAGGGACTCCCTGGACCAGCGTGTTATGAGCTTCAGAAGATGTCTTTGACCAGGGACTCCCTGGACCAGGGTGTTATGACTGAGCTTCAGAAGATGTCTTTGACCAGGGACTCCCTGTACCAGGGTGTTATGACTGAGCTTCAGAAGATGTCTTTGACCAGGGACTCCCTGTACCAGGGTGTTATGACTGAGCTTCAGAAGATGTCTTTGACCAGGGACTCCCTGGACCAGGGTGTTATGACTGAGCTTCAGAAGATGTCTTTGACCAGGGACTCCCTGGACCAGGGTGTTATGACTGAGCTTCAGAAGATGGCTTTGACCAGGGACTCCCTGGACCAGGGTGTTATGACTGAGCTTCAGAAGATGGCTTTGACCAGGGACTCCCTGGACCAGCGTGTTATGACTGAGCTTCAGAAGATGGCTTTGACCAGGGACTCCCTGGACCAGGGTGTTATGACTGAGCTTCAGAAGATGTCTTTGACCAGGGACTCCCTGGACCAGCGTGTTATGAGCTTCAGAAGATGTCTTTGACCAGGGACTCCCTGGACCAGGGTGTTATGGTGAAGAGAACATTTAATGCACTGAAAGGATGAAATAGGAGGAACAAGAAGATGTGTAAGAGATTGGTGGAGACAGATGCAGTTTCACTGCTAATTCTATAGATTGTCAGAGCTCTGTTGGGACAACTTTTTTTTCTTCTGTTATTGCCAATGAATGTAACCCTGTCATCAACCAAAGGTGCTACCCTGCTCTTAAAAAATGTAAACTCAAGGTATAGACTGTCACAGTACAAACGGTTGGTGTTTCAAATGGACCCAAGTAAAATATCCATAGCTCCCCCTGCTGGGCCAAATAGAACACTACAGGCCACTTTGATGACAGCAGTGTTGACTCTGGAACACTGACCCTCAACTACTCATGATCATGATATGCACTTTGTCAAACCTTATGGGTGAGCTATTTTTCTGTTTCAAAAACAATTGTGCAGCAATATATATATATATATATCAACTTTATAATGCTTTGGAATAAAATGCATAATGTGGTTTTGTGGTCTTTGTGGTTTCATCTCTTATCTACACGGTTTCATGGACAAACAAACATTTCACAAGTCAGTTTAACAGCATTTTTATTTTAGTTTTTTATTTCATATTTCAACGGCATAAAAAAATGCTCATCGAAAATCAAACACTGTGAGCCATACGATAGTCCATGTCCCCCCTCCCCTCCATCTTCCTCCCACCTCACCCACTGAAAATATAAACACACAGCTAGCGTTCCAGGTCATCTTTATTGCAGTCATCCTGCCAACATCGCAGGTACCACATTCATCATTCATTTCATATAGCAATCTGCTGAGAGGCGCCAGGACTGCATTAAAAGACAAGGTGGAACGTGCCCGTGAACAAACATGATCATACAGGCAACCTGGGATTTTGGCACGTTGATAAAACATGAATCATTCTAGATCAGCTGCTCATAGAAAAGGAACAAGATAGAATGGATGAGTGGACAGTTATGGCACTAGAAGCCATCCCACATCGTCATCTGGGACTGGCAACAAGGCAAGCTGTTTAAAATAACACTGCTAGCAGCTGAGCACAACTTGTAGCATTGAAGATACCAAGTGCCATTTGTAATTTAATTTCAAGCACACACTGGAAAGTAAAGCACATACACACGTCTGCACATTCAATGCGGTTCGTCTCCCATCTAGAAAAACGGTCATGCAATCTGTTGCGGTGGTGGTGTCCATTCTATTCAGACTATATCTATGTTTTTCGCTTCTCAGGCACAGTGAAATGAAGAGCGGCAATTTGTGGTAAATTAATGACCTGAATGAACATGACACTGCAAAGAAGACATTGGGCCTGTCCCAAATTATACCCTATTCCCTACATAGTGCACTAATTTTAACCTGGGCCAATAAGGCTCTGGTCAAAAGCGGTGCACTATGTAGTGAATAGGGTGCCATTTGGGACGTGGGTATGTTCTACAGGCACCAGAGTCAGCGCTCATGGCCAAACTGCAGACGGTCTTGCTACGAAACCTAATAAAACACCGTAAAGGGATGAATATGTTCTCTAAAGAGGCAGTGTGCAGGGAGAGGCGGGGTCTCCTCAGTCGCTTCCTTGATTGGCCAACCGAGCCAAAGTCTCTTCCTTGATTGGCCGCCGGTGCCATCTGATTGGCTCTGGAGCCTTCTTTAAGCATCTTTGGTGGAAGTCGGAACGCGGTGAGCATAGGAGGAAGAGCTTAGCACAGCACGTGGGTGGGGCCTCATGGCATCAAGAACACAACTCTCTCTCTCCCATCCAATCGCTTTGCACCATGAAGCAACAACAAACATCACATGACAATACAACCGTAATGCCCTGTTACTTTTGAAAACAGTATACAAAATAAAATATTATTTAAATAGGTATAAACATTGCATGAAAAATAGAACAGTATCAAAACAATATGAGTTCACAGTCAGTCCCTCCTGCTGCACGCCGACCCCCTCTCTCACCTCCACCCCTTCCTTACAGCCATAGTGGCAGGGAGGCTAGGGAGTATCCCAACCCACGTCCCCCAGCTCCAGAACCCTCTCCTGGGGTGTCACTGGGACTTGAGCCCCAGGCCGTTGGTGGCGGTGCTGTTGGTGGTGCCGGACCCGGTACTGGAGGTAACAGGGAAGGAGTAGGCCTTGCCCAGCACGATGCGGTCCCGGAGCAGCTTGAAGAGGACGTAGTAGTTACAGAACAGGATGAGGCCCAGGGACAGGGTGTGGTTCCAGCTGTCAGAGCGGAGCAGGGAGTACAACTGGTACAGGACTACGCTGGACTCGATCCAGATTAACAGGTTCAGGATCCGCAACGGCTTGTGGAAAAGGAACTGCAACACAATAAATAATATCACAACTGGTATTTATTTATTTGTAAATAAAAGGGACATCTCAAGGCAGTACATAAACACACACAGACTAAAGGGTCTAGTGAAAGGCAGTACATAAACACACACAGACTAAAGGGTCTAGTGAAAGGCAGTACATAAACACACACAGACTAAAGGGTCTAGTGAAAGGCAGTACATGGGCAGTACATAAACACACAGACTAAAGGGTCTAGTGAAAGGCAGTACATAAACACACACAGACTAAAGGGTCTAGTGAAAGGAAAGGCAGTACATAAAAACACACAGACTAAAGGGTCTAGTGAAAGGCAAATGGGCAGTACATAAACACACACAGACTAAAGGGTCTAGTGAAAGGCAGTACATAAACACACACAGACTAAAGGGTCTAGTGAAAGGCAGTACATAAACACACACAGACTAAAGGGTCTAGTGAAAGGCAGTACATAAACACACACAGACTAAAGGGTCTAGTGAAAGGCAGTACATAAACACACACAGACTCCAGGGTCTAGTGAAAGGCAGTACATAAACACACACAGACTCCAGGGTCTAGTGAAAGGCAGTACATAAACACACACAGACTAAAGGGTCTAGTGAAAGGCAGTACATAAACACACACAGACTAAAGGGTCTAGTGAAAGGCAGTACATAAACACACACAGACTAAAGGGTCTAGTGAAAGGCAGTACATAAACACACACAGACTAAAGGGTCTAGTGAAAGGCAGTACATGGGCAGTACATAAACACACAGACTAAAGGGTCTAGTGAAAGGCAGTACATAAACACACACAGACTAAAGGGTCTAGTGAAAGGCAGTACATAAACACACACAGACTAAAGGGTCTAGTGAAAGGCAGTACATGGGCAGTACATAAACACACAGACTAAAGGGTCTAGTGAAAGGCAGTACATAAACACACACAGACTAAAGGGTCTAGTGAAAGGCAGTACATGGGCAGTACATAAACACACAGACTAAAGGGTCTAGTGAAAGGCAGTACATAAACACACACAGACTAAAGGGTCTAGTGAAAGGCAGTACATAAACACACAGACTAAAGGGTCTAGTGAAAGGCAGTACATAAACACACAGACTAAAGGGTCTAGTGAAAGGCAGTACATAAACACACAGACTAAAGGGTCTAGTGAAAGGCAGTACATAAACACACACAGACTAAAGGGTCTAGTGAAAGGCAGTACATAAACACACACAGACTAAAGGGTCTAGTGAAAGGCAGTACATAAACACACACAGACTAAAGGGTCTAGTGAAAGGCAGTACATGGGCAGTACATAAACACACACAGACTAAAGGGTCTAGTGAAAGGCAGTACATGGGCAGTACATAAACACACAGACTAAAGGGTCTAGTGAAAGGCAGTACATAAACACACACAGACTCCAGGGTCTAGTGAAAGGCAGTACATAAACACACACAGACTAAAGGGTCTAGTGAAAGGCAGTACATAAACACACACAGACTAAAGGGTCTAGTGAAAGGCAGTACATAAACACACACAGACTAAAGGGTCTAGTGAAAGGCAGTACATAAACACACACAGACTAAAGGGTTTAGTGAAAGGCAGTACATAAACACACACAGACTAAAGGGTCTAGTGAAAGGCAGTACATAAACACACACAGACTAAAGGGTCTAGTGAAAGGCAGTACATAAACACACAGACTAAAGGGTCTAGTGAAAGGCAGTACATAAACACACAGACTAAAGGGTCTAGTGAAAGGCAGTACATAAACACACACAGACTAAAGGGTCTAGTGAAAGGCAGTACATAAACACACAGACTAAAGGGTCTAGTGAAAGGCAGTACATAAACACACAGACTAAAGGGTCTAGTGAAAGGCAGTACATGGGCAGTACATAAACACACAGACTAAAGGGTCTAGTGAAAGGCAGTACATAAACACACAGACTAAAGGGTCTAGTGAAAGGCAGTACATGGGCAGTACATAAACACACAGACTAAAGGGTCTAGTGAAAGGCAGTGACTCACGTAAAACCTAGCGTGGGAGACGTCTGAGGGCAGGGCCACGTTGTAGGGTCCTACAGCCTTGTACAGGCTACGACTGTGACGTACCAACACCCCCTGGGGCCAGACTGTACTCTCAGACCACCTGCAACACACAACGAAGAGGTGGAGATTGATCCTACAGCCGACAGATCAAATAGAACCCTGCCTAGAAGACTAGACAGCCTGGTGGACAGCAGGGTGGCTAACCCTCTTCCTGGAGACAGCCTCCTTATGCAGGGCTTTACTCCATCCCTGCTCTAACGCTCCTGGTAGAGTCCTGAAGAACAGTTGATTAGAGTCGATGTGTTGGAATAAAATCCTGCATATCTCTAGTTCTCCAGGAGAAAAGGTTGGGCTACGTACTGACACAAGTGTTGCGGGGCGTTGTTGTAGAAGTATGTGTGTGTGAGTGTGTGTGTGGGGACCACCTAAGCGTGCTGTGGGTCGTTGCTGTAGAAGTATGTGTGTGTGAGTGTGTGTGTGGGGACCACCAGCGTGCTGTGGGTCTGCTGTAGAAGTGTGTGTGTGGACCACCTAAAGCGTGCTGTAGGCCGTTGCTGTAGTAGTGTGTGTGTGTGGGGACCACCTAAGCGTGCTGTAGGCCGTTGCTGTAGTAGTGTGTGTGTGGGGGTGTGTGTGTGGGGACCCTAAGCGTGCTGTAGGCCGTTGCTGTAGTAGTGTGTGTGTGGGGACCACCTAAAGGCCGTTGCTGTAGTAGTGTGTGTGTGTGGGGTAAGGCTGTAGGTCGTTGCTGTAGTAGTGTGTGTGTGGGGACCAGACTAAGCGTGCTGTAGGCCGTTGCTGTAGTAGTGTGTGTGTGTGGGGACCACCTACAGCGTGCTGTAGGCCGTTGCTGTAGTAGTGTGTGTGTGTGGGGACCACCTGCGTGCTGTAGGCCGTTGCTGTAGTAGTGCGTGTGTGTGGGGACCACCTAAGCGTGCTGTAGGCCGTTGCTGTAGTAGTGCGTGTGTGTGGGGACCACCTAAGCGTGCTGTAGGCCGTTGCTGTAGTAGTGTGTGTGTGTGGGGACCACCTGCGTATGCTGTAGGTCGTTGCTGTAGTAGTGTGTGTGTGTGGGGACCACCTAAGCGTGCTGTAGGTCGTTGCTGTAGTAGTGTGTGTGTGGGGGACCACCTAAGCGTGCTGTAGGTCGTTGCTGTAGTAGTGTGTGTGTGTGGGGACCACCTAAGCGTGCTGTAGGCCGTTGCTGTAGTAGTGTGTGTGTGTGGGGACCACCTAAGCGTGCTGTAGGTCGTTGCTGTAGTAGTGTGTGTGTGTGGGGACCACCTAAGCGTGCTGTAGGCCGTTGCTGTAGTAGTGTGTGTGTGTGGGGACCACCTAAGCGTGCTGTAGGTCGTTGCTGTAGTAGTGTGTGTGTGTGGGGACCACCTAAGCGTGCTGTAGGCCGTTGCTGTAGTAGTGTGTGTGTGTGGGGACCACCTAAGCGTGCTGTAGGCCGTTGCTGTAGTAGTGTGTGTGTGGGGACCACCTAAGCGTGCTGTAGGTCGTTGCTGTAGTAGTGTGTGTGTGTGGGGACCACCTAAGCGTGCTGTAGGTCGTTGCTGTAGTAGTGTGTGTGTGTGGGGACCACCTAAGCGTGCTGTAGGCCGTTGCTGTAGTAGTGTGTGTGTGGGTGGGGACCACCTAAGCGTTGCTGTAGGCCGTTGCTGTAGTAGTGTGTGTGTGTGTGGGGACCACCTAAGCGTGCTGTAGGCCGTTGCTGTAGTATTGTGTGTGTGTGGGGACCACCTAAGCGTGCTGTAGGCCGTTGCTGTAGTAGTGTGTGTGCGTGGGGACCACCTAAGCGTGCTGTAGGCCGTTGCTGTAGTAGTGTGTGTGTGTGGGGACCACCTAAGCGTGCTGTAGGCCGTTGCTGTAGTAGTGTGTGTGTGGGGACCACCTAAGCGTGCTGTAGGCCGTTGCTGTAGTAGTGTGTGTGTGTGGGGACCACCTAAGCGTGCTGTAGGTCATTGCTGTAGTAGTGTGTGTGTGTGGGGACCACCTAAGCGTGCTGTAGGCCGTTGCTGTAGTAGTGTGTGTGTGTGGGGACCACCTAAGCGTGCTGTAGGTCGTTGCTGTAGTAGTGTGTGTGTGTGGGGACCACCTAAGCGTGCTGTAGGCCGTTGCTGTAGTATTGTGTGTGTGTGGGGACCACCTAAGCGTGCTGTAGGCCGTTGCTGTAGTAGTGTGTGTGTGTGGGGACCACCTAAGCGTGCTGTAGGTCGTTGCTGTAGTAGTGTGTGTGTGTGGGGACCACCTAAGCGTGCTGTAGGCCGTTGCTGTAGTAGTGTGTGTGTATGTGGACCACCTAAGCGTGCTGTAGGTCGTTGCTGTAGTAGTGTGTGTGTGTGGGGACCACCTAAGCGTGCTGTAGGCCGTTGCTGTAGTAGTGTGTGTGTGTGTGGGGACCACCTAAGCGTGCTGTAGGCCGTTGCTGTAGTAGTGTGTGTGTGTGGGGACCACCTAAGCGTGCTGTAGGCCGTTGCTGTAGTAGTGTGTGTGTGTGTGTGTGGGGACCACCTAAGCGTTGCTGTAGGCCGTTGCTGTAGTAGTGTGTGTGTGTGGGGACCACCTAAGCGTGCTGTAGGCCGTTGCTGTAGTAGTGTGTGTGTGGGGACCACCTAAGCGTTGCTGTAGGCCGTTGCTGTAGTAGTGTGTGTGTGTGTGGGGACCACCTAAGCGTGCTGTAGGCCGTTGCTGTAGTAGTGTGTGTGTGTGGGGACCACCTAAGCGTGCTGTAGGCCGTTGCTGTAGTAGTGTGTGTGTGTGGGGACCACCTAAGCGTGCTGTAGGCCGTTGCTGTAGTAGTGTGTGTGTGTGTGGGGACCACCTAAGCGTGCTGTAGGCCGTTGCTGTAGTAGTGTGTGTGTGTGGGGACCACCTAAGCGTGCTGTAGGCCGTTGCTGTAGTAGTGTGTGTGTGTGGGGACCACCTAAGCGTGCTGTAGGCCGTTGCTGTAGTAGTGTGTGTGTGTGGGGACCACCTAAGCGTACTGTAGGCCGTTGCTGTAGTAGTGTGTGTGTGTGGGGACCACCTAAGCGTGCTGTAGGCCGTTGCTGTAGTAGTGTGTGTGTGTGGGGACCACCTAAGCGTACTGTAGGCCGTTGCTGTAGTAGTGTGTGTGTGTGGGGACCACCTAAGCGTGCTGTGGGTCGTTGCTGTAGAAGTGTGTGTGTGTGTGGACCACCTAAGCGTGCTGTAGGTCGTTGCTGTAGTAGTGTGTGTGTGTGGGGACCACCTAAGCGTGCTGTAGGCCGTTGCTGTAGTAGTGTGTGTGTGTGGGGACCACCTAAGCGTGCTGTAGGCCGTTGCTGTAGTAGTGTGTGTGTGTGGGGACCACCTAAGCGTGCTGTAGGCCGTTGCTGTAGTAGTGTGTGTGTGTGGGGACCACCTAAGCGTGCTGTAGGCCGTTGCTGTAGTAGTGTGTGTGTGTGGGGACCACCTAAGCGTGCTGTAGGTCGTTGCTGTAGTAGTGTGTGTGTGTGGGGACCACCTAAGCGTGCTGTAGGTCGTTGCTGTAGTAGTGTGTGTGTGTGGGGACCACCTAAGCGTGCTGTAGGCCGTTGCTGTAGTAGTGTGTGTGTGTGTGGGGACCACCTAAGCGTGCTGTAGGCCGTTGCTGTAGTAGTGTGTGTGTGTGGGGACCACCTAAGCGTGCTGTAGGCCGTTGCTGTAGTAGTGTGTGTGTGTGGGGACCACCTAAGCGTGCTGTAGGCCGTTGCTGTAGTAGTGTGTGTGTGTGGGGACCACCTAAGCGTGCTGTAGGCCGTTGCTGTAGTAGTGTGTGTGTGTGGGGACCACCTAAGCGTGCTGTAGGCCGTTGCTGTAGTAGTGTGTGTGTGGGGGGACCACCTAAGCGTGCTGTAGGCCGTTGCTGTAGTAGTGTGTGTGTGTGGGGACCACCTAAGCGTGCTGTAGGCCGTTGCTGTAGTAGTGTGTGTGTGTGGGGACCACCTACACATGCTGTGGCGCGTTGCTGTAGAATCCGTGCTCCAGCTTCTGCCAGCGCCCCAGGTGGGCTGCAGAGCGGTGCAGCAGGTCACAGTAGCTGGGAGGTAACAGCTGGCTCATCAGCATCACAAACGCATTGATCCACACCATGATCAGGTGCTCACAGGACCAGCGCATGTCATAGTACTGGGTACTCTGGAGGGGGAGAGAAGAACACGTTTTAGGGTTCAGGGGCCTTAACACAAACGCAGGAGACAGCACCTAGGATACCTGGAGACTGAAGGAGGAAACTGTGAACACACAAAGACTCAGGGGAGGTGAGATGAGTACCAGGAGGGTTGACAGTTCCTTGGATAACGGGGAGGGGAGATGAGTACCAGGAGGGTTGACAGTTCCTTGGATAACGGAGAGGGGAGATGAGTACCAGGAGGGTTGACAGTTCCTTGGATAACGGAGAGGGGAGATGAGTACCAGGAGGGTTGACAGTTCCTTGGATAACGGGGAGGGGAGATGAGTAGCAGGAGGGTTGACAGTTCCTTGGATAACGGAGAGGGGAGATGAGTACCAGGAGGGTTGACAGTTCCTTGGATAACGGGGAGGGGAGATGAGTACCAGGAGGGTTGACAGTTCCTTGGATAACGGGGAGGGGAGATGAGTACCAGGAGGGTTGACAGTTCCTTGGATAACGGAGAGGGGAGATGAGTACCAGGAGGGTTGACAGTTCCTTGGATAACGGGGAGGGGAGATGAGTACCAGGAGGGTTGACAGTTCCTTGGATAACGGAGAGGGGAGATGAGTAGCAGGAGGGTTGACAGTTCCTTGGATAACTGAGAGGGAGATGAGTACCAGGAGGGTTGACAGTTCCTTGGATAACTGAGAGGGGAGATGAGTACCAGCAGGGTTGACAGTTCCTTGGATAACGGGGAGGGGAGATGAGTAGCAGGAGGGTTGACAGTTCCTTGGATAACGGAGAGGGAGATGAGTACCAGCAGGGTTGACAGTTCCTTGGATAACGGGGAGGGGAGATGAGTACCAGGAGGGTTGACAGTTCCTTGGATAACAGGGAGGGAGATGAGTAGCAGCAGGGTTGACAGTTCCTTGGATAACGGAGAGGGAGATGAGTACCAGGAGGGTTGACAGTTCCTTGGATAACAGGGAGGGGAGATGAGTAGCAGCAGGGTTGACAGTTCCTTGAATAACGGAGAGGGAGATGAGTAGCAGGAGGGTTGACAGTTCCTTGGATAACGGGGAGGGGAGATGAGTAGCAGGAGGGTTGACAGTTCCTTGGATAACGGGGAGGGAGATGAGTACCAAGAGGGTTGACAGTTCCTTGGATAACGGAGAGGGGAGTTGAGTACCAGGAGGGTTGACAGTTCCTTGGATAACGGGGAGGGGAGATGAGTACCAGGAGGGTTGACAGTTCCTTGGATAACGGGGAGGGAGATGAGTACCAAGAGGGTTGACAGTTCCTTGGATAACGGAGAGGGGAGATGAGTACCAGGAGGGTTGACAGTTCCTTGGATAACGGGGAGGGGAGTTGAGTAGCAACAGGGTTGACAGTTCCTTGGATAACGGGGAGGGGAGATGAGTACCAGGAGGGTTGACAGTTCCTTGGATAACGGAGAGGGGAGATGAGTACCAAGAGGGTTGACAGTTCCTTGATAACTTAGAGGAGAGATGAGTACCAAGAGGGTTGACAGTTCCTTGGATAACGGGGAGGAGAGATGAGTACCAGCAGGGTTGACAGTTCCTTGGATAACGGAGAGGGGAGATGAGTACCAGCAGGGTTGACAGTTCCTTGGATAACGGGGAGGGGAGATGAGTACCAGCAGGGTTGACAGTTCCTTGGATAACGGAGAGGGGAGATGAGTACCAGGAGGGTTGACAGTTCCTTGGATAACGGAGAGGGGAGATGAGTACCAGGAGGGTTGACAGTTCCTTGGATAACGGGGAGGGGAGATGAGTACCAGGAGGGTTGACAGTTCCTTGGATAACGGGGAGGGGAGATGAGTACCAGCAGGGTTGACAGTTCCTTGGATAACTGAGAGGAGAGATGAGTACCAAGAGGGTTGACAGTTCCTTGGATAACGGGGAGGAGAGATGAGTACCAGCAGGGTTGACAGTTCCTTGGATAACTGAGAGGGGAGATGAGTACCAGGAGGGTTGACAGTTCCTTGGATAACGGGGAGGGGAGATGAGTACCAGGAGGGTTGACAGTTCCTTGGATAACGGGGAGGGGAGATGAGTACCAGGAGGGTTGACAGTTCCTTGGATAACGGGGAGGGGAGATGAGTACCAGCAGGGTTGACAGTTCCTTGGATAACGGGGAGGGGAGATGAGTACCAGCAGGGTTGACAGTTCCTTGGATAACGGAGAGGGGAGATGAGTACCAGGAGGGTTGACAGTTCCTTGGATAACGGGGAGGGGAGATGAGTACCAGGAGGGTTGACAGTTCCTTGGATAACGGGGAGGGGAGATGAGTACCAGGAGGGTTGACAGTTCCTTGGATAACGGAGAGGGGAGATGAGTACCAGGAGGGTTGACAGTTCCTTGGATAACGGGGAGGGGAGATGAGTACCAGGAGGGTTGACAGTTCCTTGGATAACGGGGAAGGGAGATGAGTACCAGGAGGGTTGACAGTTCCTTGGATAACGGAGAGGGGAGATGAGTACCAGGAGGGTTGACAGTTCCTTGGATAACGGAGAGGGGAGATGAGTACCAGCAGGGTTGACAGTTCCTTGGATAACGGGGAGGGGAGATGAGTACCAGCAGGGTTGACAGTTCCTTGGATAACGGAGAGGGAGATGAGTACCAAGAGGGTTGACAGTTCCTTGGATAACGGGGAAGGGAGGAGAAGGAAAGCAGCAAACTGCTAGAGGGAGGGAAAGAGTGGAGGAAGGAGAGGGAGAGGAAGTGTGACGTACCTTGATGAAGCAGAGAGGAAGGCTACGTAGTAAGGGTTAGGGTTTGTACCTTGATGAAGCAGGGAGGAAGGCTACGTAGTAAGGGTTAGGGTTTGTACCTTGATGAAGCAGGGAGGAAGGCTACGTAGTAAGGGTTAGGGTTTGTACCTTGATGAAGCAGGGAGGAAGGCTACGTAGTAAGGGTTAGGGTTTGTACCTTGATGAAGCAGGGAGGAAGGCTACGTAGTAAGGGTTAGGGTTTGTACCTTGATGAAGCAGGGAGGAAGGCTACGTAGTAAGGGTTAGGGTTTGTACCTTGATGAAGCAGGGAGGAAGGCTACGTAGTAAGGGTTAGGGTTTGTACCTTGATGAAGCAGGGAGGAAGGCTACGTAGTAAGGGTTAGGGTTTGTACCTTGATGAAGCAGGGAGGAAGGCTACGTAGTAAGGGTTAGGGTTTGTACCTTGATGAAGCAGGGAGGAAGGCTACGTAGTAAGGGTTAGGGTTTGTACCTTGACGAAGCAGAGAGGAAAGCTATGTAGTAAGGGTTAGGGTTTGTACCTTGATGAAGCAGGGAGGAAGGCTATGTAGTAAGGGTTAGGGTTTGTACCTTGATGAAGCAGAGAGGAAGGCTACGTAGTAAGGGTTAGGGTTTGTACCTTGACGAAGCAGAGAGGAAGGCTACGTAGTAAGGGTTAGGGTTTGTACCTTGACGAAGCAGGGAGGAAGGCTACGTAGTAAGGGTTAGGGTTTGTACCTTGATGAAGCAGAGAGGAAGGCTATGTAGTAAGGGTTAGGGTTTGTACCTTGACGAAGCAGAGGAAGGCTACGTAGTAAGGGTTAGGGTTTGTACCTTGACGAAGCAGAGAGGAAGGCTATGTAGTAAGGGTTAGGGTTTGTACCTTGACGAAGCAGAGAGGAAGGCTACGTAGTAAGGGTTAGGGTTTGTACCTTGACGAAGCAGAGAGGAAGGCTATGTAGTAAGGGTTAGGGTTTGTACCTTGACGAAGCAGAGGGGGAGGAAGGCTACGTAGTAAGGGTTAGGGTTTGTACCTTGACGAAGCAGAGGGGGAGGAAGGCTACGTAGTAAGGGTTAGGGTTTGTACCTTGATGAAGCAGAGGGAGGCTACGTAGTAAGGGTTAGGGTTTGTACCTTGACGAAGCAGAGGGGGAGGAAGGCTACGTAGTAAGGGTTAGGGTTTGTACCTTGACGAAGCAGAGGGGGAGGAAGGCTACGTAGTAAGGGTTAGGGTTTGTACCTTGACGAAGCAGAGGGGGAGGAAGGCTACGTAGTAAGGGTTAGGGTTTGTACCTTGACGAAGCAGAGGGGGAGGAAGGCTACGTAGTAAGGGTTAGGGTTTGTACCTTGACGAAGCAGAGGGGGAGGAAGGCTACGTAGTAAGGGTTAGGGTTTGTACCTTGACGAAGCAGAGGGGGAGGAAGGCTACGTAGTAAGGGTTAGGGTTTGTACCTTGACGAAGCAGAGGGGGAGGAAGGCTACGTAGTAAGGGTTAGGGTTTGTACCTTGACGAAGCAGAGAGGGAGGAAGGCTACGTAGTAAGGGTTAGGGTTTGTACCTTGACGAAGCAGAGGGGGAGGAAGGCTACGTAGTAAGCGCTGAAGAGGGAGTTGAAGAGAACTTCCTTGATGCGACGGTTGAAGTCGCTCCGGAGTTCTTCCACCTCGCTGCGGATGAGTTCTGGAGACGGGGGCTGGGGACAGGTGTGGTGGGGGATGTGGCCTGGAGTGGTGAACTGCTCTCTCAGGTTCTCCCTTAGTAACGCTAGGAAGTCCTTAGGCCTGGAGGGAGAAGAGAGAAGTAAGAATGATCTAGGATCCGTTTTTTCTAGTCTCCAGGTGTCACTCGTGTTTAATTGCTAATTTGTCATTTACTTCACCACCATGGCCTATTTATTGCCTTACCTCCCTTATCTTACCTCATTTGCACTCACTGTATATAGACTTGTCTATTGTGTTATTGACTGCATGTTTATTTATTCCATGTGTAACTCTGTTGTTTGTGTCGCACTGATTTGCTTTATCTTGGCCAGGTCGCAGTTGCAAATGAGAACTTGTTCTCAACTGGTCTACCTGGTTAAATAAAGGTTAAATAAATAAGATATATATTTTTTAAATGAGATGGGAGTTCCATACACTCATGGCTCTGTATAATACTGTACGTTTCCTTGAATATGTTCTGGACCTGGAGACTGTGAAAAGACCCCTGGTGGCATGTCTGGTGGGGTAAGAGCGTTTCACACGGCGTATCCCATTTAACAAACCAAACATTCAATACCGCTATAGAAGGTAAAGTAAAAACCCAAACCGGTCCGTGCATCAATACTGGTATATAGTCAAATACGGTATACCGCCTAGCCCTAGCAGTCAGTCTTTCCTCAGCTCTTAGCCAAGAGAGACTGGCATGCATAGTTTTAATATTATCACTCTGATTACAATGAAGAGCAAGACGTTCTGCTCTGTTCTGGGCCAGCTGCAGGTTAACTAGGTCTTTCTTTGTAGCACTTGACCACATGGCTGGACAATAATCAAGATAAGATAAAACTAGAACCTGCAGAACTTGCTTTGTGGAGTGTGGTGTCAATAAAGCAGAGCATCTCTTTATTACGGCTAAGCTTCTCCCCATCTCTACAACCATTAAATCTATATGTTTTGACCATGACAGTTTACAATCTAAGGTAACGCCAGGTAATTTAGTCTCCTCAACTTGTTCAACAGCCACACCATTCATTACCACATTCAGCTGAGGTCCAGAACTTAGGGAATGATTTGTACCAAATACAATGGTCTTAGTTTTAGAGATGTTCAGGACAGGTTATTACTGGCCACCCATTCCAAAACAGACTGTAACTCTTTGTTAAGGGTTTCAGTGACTTCATTAGCTGTGGTTTCTGATGTGTATATGATTGAATACATAGACACACATGCTTTGTTAAATGCCAGTGGTAGAAATAGAAAAGAAGTCCTAGAGAGCTGCCCTGCGGTACACAACAATTTACATGTTTGACATTAGAGAAGCTTCCATTAAAGAAAACCCTCTGAGCTCTATTAGATACATGGCTCTGAATCCACGAGGTTGAAAAGCCACCACACATGTTCTCAACAACAGGTTATGGTCAATAATATCAAAGGCTGCACTGAAATCTAACAGTACAGCTCCCACAATCTTCTTAATATCAATTTCTTTCAACCAGTCAGTCATTCGTGTCAGTGCAGTACATATTGAGTGCCCTTCTCTATAAGCATGCTGAAAGTCTGTTGTTAATTTGTTTACAGAGAAACAGCATTGTATTTGGCCAAAAACAATTCCCCCAACAGTTTGCTAAGAGCTGGCAGCCAGCTGATTGGTCTGCTGTTAGAACCAGTAAAAGCCGCTTCACCACTCTTGGGTAGTGAAATGACTTTGGCTTCCCTTCAGGCCTGAGGACAAAGACTTTCCTCGGGGCTCAGATTAAAGATATGACAGATGGGATGGTAGCTGACTCTAGAGCCACTCCTCAGTAGCTTTCCATCTAAGTTGTCAATGCCAGGAGGTTGGTCATTATTGATCGATAACAATTATTCCACCTCTCCCAGACCAACTTCACAAAATTATAACTTAGAAAAACATTGTTTCATTATCAGTTTTTTTATGTATGAATACTATGGATCACTCACTGTTCGTTGTTGGCATTTCCTGCCTAAGTTTGCCATTAAGTAATCATTCAAATAATTGGCAACATCCAATGATGGAGAATAATCCCTCACTCTGAACCCAATAGCATGTGTCAGACAACCACAGTGGATGGAGAATAATCCCTCACTCTGAACCCAATAGCATGTGCCAGACAACCACAGTGGATGGAGAATAATCCCTCACTCTGAACCCAATAGCATGTGTCAGACCACCACAGTGGATGGAGAATAATCCCTCACTCTGAACCCAATAGCATGTGTCAGACAACCACAGTGGATGGAGAATAATCCCTCGCTCTGAACACAATAGCATGTGTCAGACCACCACAGTGGATGGAGAATAATCCCTCACTCTGAACCCAATAGCATGTGTCAGACAACCACAGTGGATGGAGAATAATCCCTCACTCTGAACCCAATAGCATGTGTCAGACAACCACAGCGGATGGAGAATAATCCCTCACTGTGAACCCAATAGCATGTGTCAGACAACCACAGTGGATGGAGAATAATCCCTCACTCTGAACCCAATAGCATGTGTCAGACAACCACAGTGGATGGAGAATAATCCCTCACTCTGAACCCAATAGCATGTGTCAGACAACCACAGTGGATGGAGAATAATCCCTCACTCTGAACCCAATAGCATGTGTCAGACAACCACAGTGGATGGAGAATAATCCCTCACTCTGAACCCAATAGCATGTGTCAGACAACCACAGTGGATGGAGAATAATCCCCAACTCTGAACCCAATAGCATGTGTCAGACCACCACAGTGGATGGAGAATAATCCCTCGCTCTGATCCCTCACTCTGAACCCAATAGCATGTGTCAGACAACCACAGTGGATGGAGAATAATCCCTCACTCTGAACCCAATAGCATGTGTCAGACAACCACAGTGGATGGAGAATAATCCCTCACTCTGAACCCAATAGCATGTGTCAGACAACCACAGTGGATGGAGAATAATCCCTCACTCTGAACCCAATAGCATGTGTCAGACAACCACAGTGGATGGAGAATAATCCCTCACTCTGAACCCAATAGCATGTGCCAGACAACCACAGTGGATGGAGAATAATCCCTCACTCTGAACCCAATAGCATGTGTCAGACAACCACAGTGGATGGAGAATAATCCCTCACTCTGAACCCAATAGCATGTGTCAGACAACCACAGTGGATGGAGAATAATCCCTCACTCTGAACCCAATAGCATGTGCCAGACAACCACAGTGGATGGAGAATAATCCCTCACTCTGAACCCAATAGCATGTGTCAGACAACCACAGTGGATGGAGAATAATCTCTCACTCTGAACCCAATAGCATGTGTCAGACAACCACAGTGGATGGAGAATAATCCCTCACTGTGAACCCAATAGCATGTGTCAGACAACCACAGTGGATGGAGAATAATCCCTCACTCTGAACCCAATAGCATGTGTCAGACAACCACAGTGGATGGAGAATAATCCCTCACTCTGAACCCAATAGCATGTGTCAGACAACCACAGTGGATGGAGAATAATCCCTCACTCTGAACCCAATAGCATGTGTCAGACAACCACAGTGGATGGAGAATAATCCCTCACTCTGAACCCAATAGCATGTGTCAGACAACCACAGTGGATGGAGAATAATCCCTCACTGTGAACCCAATAGCATGTGTCAGACAACCACAGTGGATGGAGAATAATCCCTCACTCTGAACCCAATAGCATGTGTCAGACAACCACAGTGGATGGAGAATAATCCCTCACTGTGAACCCAATAGCATGTGTCAGACAACCACAGTGGATGGAGAATAATCCCTCACTCTGAACCCAATAGCATGTGTCAGACAACCACAGTGGATGGAGAATAATCCCTCACTCTGAACCCAATAGCATGTGTCAGACAACCACAGTGGATGGAGAATAATCCCTCACTCTGAACCCAATAGCATGTGTCAGACAACCACAGTGGATGGATAATAATCCCTCACTCTGAACCCAATAGCATGTGTCAGACAACCACAGTGGATGTGACTGTACATTAAAACACGACCGGGAGACTCATGGGGGCGGCACACAATTGGCCCAGCGTCGTCCGGGTTAGGGAAGGGTTTGGCCAGCGGGGATGTCCTTGTCCCATCGCGCACTAGCGACTTCTGTGACGGGCCGGGCGCAGTGCACGCTGACACGGTGGCCAGGTGTATGGAGTTTCCTCCGACACATTAGTGCGGCTGGCTTCCGGGTTAAGCGGGCATTGTGTCAAGAAGCAGTGCGGCTTGGTTGGGTTGTGTTTCGGAGGACTCACAGCTCTTGACCTTCGACCTCTCCCGAGTCCATACAGTAGTTGCAGCGACGAGACAAGACTGTAAACTACCAATTGGATCCCACGAAATTGGGGAGAAAAAGGTGTACATTTTTGTAATAAAAATGACAATTGAAAATAATGTTGCATTTAAGTCTAGATTTACTAAACAGAAATATCAAAACATTCTTTCAACATCTCCAAAGCAACTGCCTGACTATGGCGCAGGTACCACTGACTCACTGCCCTTCTCTATTTGCAAGAAGCTTGTTTTAAAATAACGATTCTCATAAAGAAGAAGCCTGCTGGTAACTGGTAATTGATTAGGACAGCTGGTGTCCTAAAGATCTGTCAACTAGGTAGGACTCTTACGACTAGAGGTTTCATGAATAGCTTGTATTCTGAATCATAAGAGCAGGAGATTCTCTATTCTCAGCACTTAATAGCAATTTTCTACTCTGAGCCTCTTTGTGGATACGGGGCCCAGCGCTCCTACTGTCATTATTAATACAGACACAGAAATAAAACAGATCAGACAAAAGTCAAGTCCTCTTCTGTCTTATTCAGTTTCATTCTTTTAAAATGACACTTATTGCATTTATGAAAACGTCACATGACAGGAATATCACATTGTTGTCTCTTTGCAGTGTACTCTCTATGGTACTTCAAATGCCCAGCATTTAGGTGGGGTGTCAGCTGAAAAGACCACGGACTAAACTCACACAATCAAAAAAAGAGGAATCTGTCCCAGGCTGTGAGAGAGAAGAAATCAAGAGTTCCTGACTG
Organism: Oncorhynchus keta; assembly: GCF_023373465.1. Classification (NCBI taxonomy): domain Eukaryota; kingdom Metazoa; phylum Chordata; class Actinopteri; order Salmoniformes; family Salmonidae; genus Oncorhynchus; species Oncorhynchus keta. The sequence goes on from NC_068457.1 coordinate 27,424,378, forward strand.
CCTCTGATTCCACCCACTTCACAGGGAACTTTCATTGACATGGTTTAAATCAATGTTCTGTCCCCCACTCTGACCAGAAGGGTGTGTTTGGCTGGGGAGAGAACATTGAAGCCTGTTGTTTCATTTGTTTACCTGAATAAGGGGAGTGTGTGTGTGTTTATGTTTACCTGAATAAGGGGAGTGTGTGTGTGTTTATGTTTACCTGAATAAGGGGAGTGTGTGTGTGTTTATGTTTACCTGAATAAGGGGAGTGTGTGTGTTTATGTTTACCTGAATAAGGGGAGTGTGTGTGTTTATGTTTACCTGAATAAGGGGAGTGTGTGTGTTTATGTTTACCTGAATAAGGGGAGTGTGTGTGTTTATGTTTACCTGAATAAGGGGAGTGTGTGTGTTTATGTTTACCTGAATAAGGGGAGTGTGTGTGTTTATGTTTACCTGAATAAGGGGAGTGTGTGTGTTTATGTTTACCTGAATAAGGGGAGTGTGTGTGTTTATGTTTACCTGAATAAGGGGAGTGTGTGTGTTTATGTTTACCTGAATAAGGGAGTGTGTGTGTTTATGTTTACCTGAATAAGGGAGTGTGTGTGTTTATGTTTACCTGAATAAGGGAGTGTGTGTGTTTATGTTTACCTGAATAAGGGAGTGTGTGTGTTTATGTTTACCTGAATAAGGGGAGTGTGTGTGTTTATGTTTACCTGAATAAGGGGAGTGTGTGTGTTTATGTTTACCTGAATAAGGGAGTGTGTGTGTTTATGTTTACCTGAATAAGGGAGTGTGTGTGTTTATGTTTACCTGAATAAGGGAGTGTGTGTGTTTATGTTTACCTGAATAAGGGGAGTGTGTGTGTTTATGTTTACCTGAATAAGGGGAGTGTGTGTGTGTTTACCTGAATAAGGGGAGTGTGTGTGTGTGTGTGTTTATGTTTACCTGAATAAGGGGAGTGTGTGTGTGTGTGTGTGTTTATGTTTACCTGAATAAGGGGAGTGTGTGTGTGTGTGTGTGTTTATGTTTACCTGAATAAGGGAGTGTGTGTGTGTGTGTGTTTATGTTTACCTGAATAAGGGGAGTGTGTGTGTGTGTGTGTTTATGTTTACCTGAATAAGGGAGTGTGTGTGTGTGTGTTTATGTTTACCTGAATAAGGGGAGTGTGTGTGTGTGTGTTTATGTTTACCTGAATAAGGGGAGTGTGTGTGTGTGTGTTTATGTTTACCTGAATAAGGGAGTGTGTGTGTGTGTGTTTATGTTTACCTGAATAAGGGGAGTGTGTGTGTGTGTGTTTATGTTTACCTGAATAAGGAGTGTGTGTGTGTGTGTTTATGTTTACCTGAATAAGGGGAGTGTGTGTGTGTGTGTTTATGTTTACCTGAATAAGGGGAGTGTGTGTGTTTATGTTTACCTGAATAAGGGGAGTGTGTGTGTTTATGTTTACCTGAATAAGGGGAGTGTGTGTGTGTTTACCTGAATAAGGGGAGTGTGTGTGTGTGTGTTTATGTTTACCTGAATAAGGGGTGTGTGTGTGTGTTTATGTTTACCTGAATAAGGGGAGTGTGTGTGTGTGTTTATGTTTACCTGAATAAGGGGAGTGTGTGTGTGTGTTTATGTTTACCTGAATAAGGGGAGTGTGTGTGTGTGTTTATGTTTACCTGAATAAGGGAGTGTGTGTGTGTGTGTTTATGTTTACCTGAATAAGGGGAGTGTGTGTGTGTGTGTGTTTATGTTTACCTGAATAAGGGGAGTGTGTGTGTGTGTGTGTTTATGTTTACCTGAATAAGGGGAGTGTGTGTGTGTGTTTATGTTTACCTGAATAAGGGGAGTGTGTGTGTGTGTTTATGTTTACCTGAATAAGGGGAGTGTGTGTGTGTGTTTATGTTTACCTGAATAAGGGAGTGTGTGTGTGTGTTTATGTTTACCTGAATAAGGGGTGTGTGTGTGTGTTTATGTTTACCTGAATAAGGGGAGTGTGTGTGTGTGTTTATGTTTACCTGAATAAGGGGAGTGTGTGTGTGTTTATGTTTACCTGAATAAGGGGAGTGTGTGTGTGTTTATGTTTACCTGAATAAGGGGAGTGTGTGTGTGTTTATGTTTACCTGAATAAGGGGAGTGTGTGTGTGTTTATGTTTACCTGAATAAGGGGAGTGTGTGTGTGTTTATGTTTACCTGAAGAAGGGGAGTGTGTGTGTGTTTATGTTTACCTGAAGAAGGGGAGTGTGTGTGTTTATGTTTACCTGAAGAAGGGGAGTGTGTGTGTTTATGTTTACCTGAAGAAGGTGTGTGTGTGTGTTTATGTTTACCTGAAGAAGGGGAGTGTGTGTGTGTGTGTTTATGTTTACCTGAAGAAGGGGAGTGTGTGTGTTTATGTTTACCTGAAGAAGGGGAGTGTGTGTGTTTATGTTTACCTGAAGAAGGGGAGTGTGTGTGTTTATGTTTACCTGAAGAAGGGGAGTGTGTGTGTTTATGTTTACCTGAAGAAGGGCCCGTGGGACAGGTCCTGGTCTGAGTAACTACAGTCTGAAGGCACTGGCTGGGCCCTACTCTCCTGATGGAAGCAACACAGGGGAACATACACCCCAAACCTGTTGCACAGAGAGAGACAGGGATGAAAGAGGGAGAGAAAAAGGAGAGAGCGAAAGAGAAAAATGAAAGAGGAGAGAGAAAGAGAGAGAGGACAACAGGAAATAAAGAACCATGTGTTAAATCAACT
>NC_068457.1:27427178-27437178 GCF_023373465.1 Oncorhynchus keta
AACCCAGACATTTTTTTCCATTGAAATGTTGTTGTGCTTTTAGATGGTTGAAACCATAGTGATAAACACATTGGAATTAACAAGGAGTCATTCGTTCCACCACTTTCATAAACGAATCAACGGTACCACAGCTGGCTAATCGAAACTAGGCTGAACAGCCCACAACAAAGACAAATGAGTCAAGGTCATTGCTGCCCTCTGTCGTTTCTTTACGTTCTGTACATTCCTTTTTCCAGAGAGGAGAAACATCCTTTCGTCTGCACTGAAACCACACACACATTGTGGCCTTTTTAGAAATACATTTGGCTTTAATATAAATTCACTGTAAACCCAATAAAAACATTTGTACACAGATTAGAAACATGATACACTTTTATTTACAGTTTATAAATTGTACCATCACATCTAACCAAAACTTCAACCATTTGATGTTTTAACTAGTTAAATTGTCCCTGTACATTTCAAAAAGCATAAAAACAAAACAAAGTTACACATTTTTGTCAAAGATTAAAAAAGGCGTGAATATCTTCCCTTCCTTAGATAAAACCCCTCACTCAGACAGACCCATTTAATAGGTCTGAACACAATGAAGCCACTTCTAGTTCAGTGAGTCTGTTGTCTGGCCTCAGGCTATAATGAGGAAGTGAAACGACTAGGCACATGCCACAGAGTGAAACTTGTTTCTCTCTGTTCTTAAAATGGGTCTCTAGGTTCTCTTTCAAAAAGGCCTGATTGACTCACTCACTCCAAAAACAAGTCATGGTTTGAATATGTTAGTGAAGACTCACCTGAGACACCTGACACTCCACTGCATCATGACGCTAAATAAAATGGACAAAACACAGTGCGTCTAAGTCATGAAAACAACTATTAAAAAGGTTAACTTTATTTATTAGAGGGTATCTACAATCTACAGTTGATAATAACAAACAAACCGTCACCACAAAGCTTGTGTTTCTCAAACAGCCAAAGACCTGAGACTGACGTGAGAAGCTCTTCTGTCACACCAACAGTAGACAATAAAGGCAGGAGGGAAAATGCATTATCCAATAAGATGCACTGAGAATTCATACACATATATCAACAGGCAATGGCAGTTTGTAACAGAAAGCAAATTAAAAATTCAGATTCAAGAATAAAAAAATCCTAATTGAAAATACTAGATGGCACTTTTCAAATCTTTGAATCAGCATTCCAATTGGCTTCCTGACTACTGAACTGAATTGAGGCCGTCCTTCCTTCAATCATAGGCTGTACTCCACATTGAAGGCCTTTATATGAGGGTATACAAATGTAAGCAAGGTTCTAAATTATTATACATTTGTCAAATATTACATCCGTTTGGGGCTTTCTTGCAGTCAATTTGCCGTCTACAAATGATTTATAATTATGTTCCGGTCCCCTGAACTTCTGCTGAAGGACAAACACCATCCGGCGGCTGAATCTATTTGATGATCCCTGATCTACAGCATTTTGTTGTGTTACTGTCGTCCTGTTATTGATGTGACCGAGTTCAGCCTGGCAGCTAGGCCCTTTTGTGAAGCCTGACCTACAGCAGCTACTATGTTTATAATATTCATTATATTTTCAACCATTCCAAACACAAGTTGCGGTAAACATTAAGTGGTTCTAATCTATTCTATTTTTAGAAGGCTTAGCAGGTTTATTGGCCGGTACACTGGGAGGTCTGTCACGATCATCGTAGGGCTCATCATAACGATCACTGTACCGTCCGCCGTCACTGCGTTCATCGTAGACACGATCACGGTCGTACCGGTCACGGCGGTCAGAGTAGCGGCCGTCCTGGTCATCCTGCGGTCATCGTAGTTGCTACGGCGGTCATCGTAGTCGCTGCGGCGGTCATCGTAGTCGCTGCGGCGGTCATCGTGGTGCTCGCGGCGGTCATCGTAGTCGCTACGGCGGTCATCGTAGTCGCTGGCGGTCATCGTAGTCCTTCTCACTCGTTCCTTGTGCTGGTCGCGACGGTCCACAATCTTAGGTGGGTGGTCTTCATCGTCGCCTTCCTTGCTGCGCGTCTGGCGAACCTCGCCCCGTTCACCACGGGTTTGTCGTCGTGGAACTCCTCCCCCTCTGGAACCCTGAGGACATATCAGTGGACAGGAGACTCAGCACACTGTCTGTTCTCACCATCTCAGCTCTCATGGTGTGTGTGTGTGACAGACCATACATACCCATAGCGTACTCCTCTGCTTTGTCCTTCTTTCTGCAGCAGCAGCAGTAGATGAGGATGATGAGCAGCACCAGAACACCAACCACAACGCCACCAATGATACCCGCTGTTGAACCCAGGGCCATAGACTCTACAGGAGACAGTGAGAGGTGAGGTGAGATGAGGAGAGAGGTGGTGAAGAAAAGAGGACAGGAAGATGGATGAGAAGTGGAAGAGGAGAGGTGAGATGAGGAGGAGAGGAAAAAGAGGAGAGAAGAGGTGAGAAGAAGAAGAGGAGAGTCGAAGTGGAAGAGGAGCATGAGTCGAAGTGGAGCATGAGAGTCGAGGAGGAGCATGAGAGTCGAGGAGGGCATGAGAGGGAGAGGAGGAGCATGAGAGAGAGGAGGAGCATGAGAGGAGAGGAGGAGCATGAGAGGAGAGGAGGAGCATGAGAGGAGAGGAGGAGCATGAGAGGAGAGGAGGAGCATGAGAGGAGAGGAGGAGCATGAGAGGAGAGGGGAGGAGCATGAGAGGAGAGGAGGAGCATGAGGAGGAGGAGAGAAATGTCTATTGATAAAATGTGTCTGTGTGTATCCTGTTACAGCATCATCCTCATGTGATGGTTACATTGCCTCAGATCTGAACATTTGTGTTAGCTCCCAGAGATAACGCCCAAGCTTTAGCTCAGCAGGCTAACACAGTCTCGTATTGTGCACTCACGTGGCATGACGGACAGCGTCAGGTTGCATTTGGCACTGCGGATCTTATTAGTGGAGGGTACAGACGTAGTATCCTGAGGATTCCATGGTGAGGTTGAAGAGAGACAGAACACCATCCTCTGGAAGAGACGGAGACAACATGGTAGGTCAGGAGTCAAGGTCATAGTCAAGGTCATATCAATTGAAGATTAACAAGCACACACAGACACTACATACTGTCTGTTGTCTTGGGTGCAGGTGCTCGGGGCATGTTTCTGACGTCGTAGCCCTGCCACTTGTAGGTAGGAAGAGGAGAGCCCTCTTCAGACTGACAGGTGAGACTGATGTCCTGGAAGTACTCTGCCTTCCCATCGATCTTACAGACAGGCACAGAGGAGCCACTGTGGACACAATATGTTTTGCAACGTTAAGTTAAACAGTAATCATCGACACTTTACACATTTCTAAGGTTTATTTTGAATAAAGCGGAATGAAGCTAAATTCTACGGTTTATTATGGAATATTCTACGGGAGTCATTGTTTTTGTTTTTACCCAGGACCACCAGACGGGTGGTGTCAGCCAGCTGACCCTTGTCATCCTTGGGGATGGCGACCCGACAGTCGAATAGTCGGTTGTCCTGAGACCGATGGAGGAGAGCTTCAGGTTGGCTACTCCTTTAGCTAGGTCCTGCTCCAGGGAAGCTCTTCCTTCATACCTGTCACTGATGTCCAGGACACCAGTAGAGTAGGAGGTAAGGACGGACACCTGGAAACACCAATGTCAACAACAACATGTAAACACAATGTCAACAACAACATGTAAACACCAATGTCAACAACATGTAAACACCAATGTCAACAACAACATGTAAACACCAATGTCAACAACAACATGTAAACACCAATGTCAACAACATGTAAACACCAATGTCAACAACAACATGTAAACACCAATGTCAACAACAACATGTAAACACCAATGTCAACAACAACATGTAAACACCAATGCTAACCTCCCTGTTATTGGTAATGGTGAGAGTTTAGGCTGTCTTGGGGTATGATCTTTGATCCTCTAACTTCCTCACTCATCATTATTCACCATTCATGCAGGATTATCCGTAACCATGGAAGCATCCACGTTAATGTAGATTTGTTCAGAAACATTTTCTATTCTTATTTTACAATAAAAGTGACTCCAAAATGACACGATACATTATTTACCATTAATTTCGACTGGGCACAAAATAATCTGAAAAACAAACTGCAAATGCATCCAACAAACTAGATGTAGTCATTATGTCCGTACGGAATATGGACCCAAAAACTACTATATTTATAACAATATTTAAGGGTGTTCATTTTGACCCTTAACTTCCTGGGCGGGAAAAAATGAATTTCTTGTTAAGTCAAATCACATTCTCTGCACAACTGTAGTATAAAAATGTCCCAATCATTGGTCATCTTTATCAAGGTGATCAATAGTTGAAACCCCTGAATGTGGTCAGAGCTGATCAGAGTGATTTCTGGTTGGTTTATTACCTCTGGCTCTCCGGGTTTGTCTGCTTCAGCCAACCAGGATATGATGACCAGATCGTTGACTGGGTTCTTGGGTTTGAAGCTGCATGGTATAGTGATGTTGTCTCCCTGGCGAACTCATAGGTCCGCTGAGGGATGGACACCTCTAAAGCTACAGTCATGGACACGACTGGGACAGAGAGAGACAGACAGGGAGAAACAGGAAGACAGGTTTTACAGACACTGACGTATTGAGCTGTAGGAGGTGAACACTGTTAAAATGAAGTGCTCTGTAACACTAAAACTAATGGCAAATGAGCTGCCACCAACTCGAAGGAGAGGAAACCTTAAAGGACCACAAGAGCAGAATGATTCTTTTCAACTGAAAGACGATTCCCATGATGTTGCACAATAATTCAAGAAGTCATTGTTTTATTCAAAGTATGATATATTTGGGCTTGAAGTGGGAAATCCGAAGTGGGGACATTGGATATTTTCCGTGTCAGCGCTGCATTTCCCCAATAGGACATAACATGCTAATACTTTCCAGTCTACATTTATTGTCAGCGCTGCATTCTAATACCAGTCTACATTTATTGTCATTGCTGCGTTTCAATAGGACATAACATGCTAATACTTTCCAGTCTACATTTATTGTCATTGCTGTGTTTCCCCAATAGGACATAACATGCTAATACTTTCCAGTCTACATTTATTGTCATTGCTGTGTTTCCCCAATAGGACATAACATGCTAATACTTTCCAGTCTACATTTATTGTCAGCGCTGTGTTTTATTTCAATGTAACCACCCAACAGCATGGCATTGTATATTAATCAGAAACATCTGCAAAGTTCTTCCTCCGTAGCACACACCTGGCCACCTGAGCCAAGCAGCTTTCCTCCGTAGCACACACCTGGTCACCTGAGCCAAGCAGCTTTCCTCCGTAACATACACCTGGTCACCTGAGCCAAGCAGCTTTCCTCCGTAACATACACCTGGTCACCTGAGCCAAGCAGCTTTCCTCCGTAACATACACCTGGCCACCTGAGCCAAGCAGCTTTCCTCCGTAACATACACCTGGCCACCTGAGCCAAGCAGCTTTCCTCCGTAGCACACACCTGGTCACCTGAGCCAAGCAGCTTTCCTCCGTAACATACACCTGGCCACCTGAGCCAAGCAGTTTTACACCTGGCCACCTGAGCCAAGCAGCTTCCTCCGTAGCACACACCTGGTCACCTGAGCCAAGCACCTACACCTGGCCACCTGAGCCAAGCAGCTTTCCTCCGTAAGCATACACCTGGCCACCTGAGCCAAGCAGCCATGGAGCCAAGCAGCTTTCTCCGTAACATACACCTGGCCACCTGAGCCAAGCAGCTTTCCTCCGTAGCACACACCTGGTCACCTGAGCCAAGCAGCTTTCCTCCGTAACATACACCTGGCCACCTGAGCCAAGCAGCTTTCCTCCGTAACACACCTGGCCACCTGAGCCAAGCAGCTTTCCTCCGTTACACCTGGCCACCTGAGCCATGCAGCTTTCCTCCGTAACACACCTGGCCACCTGAGCCAAGCAGCTTTCCTCCGTAACATACACCTGGCCACCTGAGCCAAGCAGCTTTCCTCCGTAGCATACACCTGGCCACCTGAGCAAGCAGCTTTCCTCCGTAACATACACCTGGCCACCTGAGCCATGCAGCCAAGCAGCTTTTCCTCCGTAACATACACCTGGCCACCTGAGCCAAGCAGCTCCGTAACATACACCTGGCCACCTGAGCCAGCAGCTTCCTCCACACACCTGGCCACCTGAGCCAAGCAGCTTTCCTCCGTAACCACCTGGTCACCTGAGCCAAGCAGCTTTCCTCCGTAACATACACCTGGCCACCTGAGCCAAGCAGCTTTCCTCCGTAGCATACACCTGGTCACCTGAGCCAAGCAGCTTTCCTCCGTAACACACACCTGGTCACCTGAGCCAAGCAGCTTCCTCCGTAACATACACCTGGTCACCTGAGCCAAGCAGCTTTCCTCCGTAACATACACCTGGCCACCTGAGCCAAGCAGCTTTCCTCCGTAGCACACACCTGGCCACCTGAGCCAAGCAGTTTTCCTCCGTAGCACACACCTGGCCACCTGAGCCAAGCAGCTTTCCTCCGTAGCACACACCTGGCCACCTGAGCCAAGCATAGCACACACCTGGCCACCTGAGCAAGCTTTCCTCCGTAGCACACACCTGGCCACCTGAGCCAAGCAGCTTCCTCCGTAGCACACACCTGAGCCACCTGGAGCCAAGCAGCTTTCCTCCGTAGCACACACCTGGCCACCTGAGCCAAGCAGTTTTCCTCCGTAGCATACACCTAGCCACCTGAGCCAAGCAGCTTTCCTCCGAAGCACACACCTGGCCACCTGAGCCATGGAGCCAAGCAGCTTTTCTCCGTAACACACCTGGCCACCTGAGCCAAGCAGCTTTCCTCTGAAGCACACACCTGGCCACCATGGAGCCAAGCAGCTTTCCTCCGTAGCATACACCTGGCCACCTGAGCCAAGCAGCTTTCCTCTGTAGCACACACCTGGCCACCTGAGCCAAGCAGCCATAGCCACCTGAGCCAAGCAGCTTTCCTCCGAAGCACACACCTGGCCACCTGAGCCATGGAGCCAAGCAGCTTTCCTCCGTAACATACACCTGGCCACCTGAGTCAAGGAGCAAATTAAAACAGGGAGGAACTAAAGTTTTTGCACCTCCACTTTTCATTTTCCAGAAAATGATCAGAATTAAAATAGTATATATTATAGCGAGAGAGTGAGAGATAGGAACTGACCATTTTATAAATTATATAATTGCATGAATGGTTTTGACCACTAAAGTGTTGCTTCACGACGACACGCTTCACTGCTCTGATTGGTGCAGCTAGAAACCACAAGCGTCTATCCTATATTATAAACTGGATGGTTCCGGCCCTGAATGCTGAAACATGTCATTTTACTTCTCTAATTACGTCGGTACTGTAACCAGTTTATAATAGCAATAAGGCACCTCGGGGGTATGTGGTGTTTGGCCAATATACCACGGCTAAGGGCTGTGTCCATGCACGAAACAACGTGGAGTTGGGCATCTAACACACCTCCTCGTACCTTATTGCTACATTGGACATGCACCAGCAAAAGATAATTAAAGAAACAGGTTTATCCATTCTGTCATTGTAGCCAATCACTTCACTTCCCCTGTGAGAACCATAAGCACGGGGCGACTTGGCTGTACTGCTGGACTGCGGCCGAAGCCTGCCAACACAAGGTTGCACCATGTTCATTACAATGTAGAAAAACTCATGTCTCTTATGTAAAATGCCAACACTTTGGAGAAAACAATAGATGACGAAGTCAAAGATAGTGGTTTCAATCTGGGGTGAAGTTTTCCCTAAATGCTTCTGACAAATCCAGCAATATAAACCCACACGGGTAATGTCATAGAGTCTTATTATGTAGTCCTCCGTTATGACAGGGCTTTAGAAACTAAAGGTTACACCCACTGACAGTAAGGGAGGGAGAAGCACCTTGGCTTGTGCAAGACAGAACTGTTTCCACAAGTACAACCCTTGGACAGGACACTTGCCAATCGCAGGGCCTTCCCCCCCCCCAATCACCTCAATGCTCCCATTACAGTCTTTGGGACGACACAGCCAGATATCAAACTCCCAATCTCAGGGCGGACATTCTAACCACACCGACGTACACTATTATATAAATATTATAGCGAGATTTACATGACTGGAAAAATAAAAAGCATTAGTTTTCACATGGATTCATATGGAGGCTGTTGTCCTCCAGTGGGAATGCAAAGTGTTTTAGGGTTGGGCACCTCTCCTCTCCTGCCTGTGTCATCCAGCACGCTCTAACTATCAGCCCTCTCATCAAAATTACAGAATTTTAACCTTAAAGTGTTTTAGGTTAAGTTTAGGCATTAACTCTGAATTTAAGTTTAGGGTTAAGTTCAGGAATTAACTCCAAATTGTTAAGGAATTAACAAATGGTTAGGGTTAGCTACTAGGGTTAGGGTTAGCTACTAGGGTTAGGTTAGCTACTAGGGTTAGCTACTAGGGTTAGGGTTAGGTTAGCTACTAGGGTTAGCTACTATGGTTAGGTTAGCTACTAGGTTAGCTACTAGGGTTAGGTTAGCTACTAGGGTTAGCTACTAGGGTTAGGGTTAGCTACTAGGTTAGCTACTAGGGTTAGGTTAGCTACTAGGGTTAGCTACTAGGGTTAGGTTAGCTACTAGGTTAGCTACTAGGGTTAGGGTTAGCTACTAGGGTTAGCTACTAGGGTTAGGTTAGCTACTAGGTTAGCTACTAGGGTTAGGGTTAGCTACTAGGGTTAGGGTTAGCTACTAGGTTAGGGTTAGCTACTAGGGTTAGAGTACTAAACTAACATATGGAATTGTTTTAATATGGTCATACCATGGATCATTTAGCTATTGGATTTATAATTTTAGGACCCCTAAAATAAAAAAAATACATATATTTGATAAAATATTGAATTTGGCCTTTACTACTATAGCCCATAGAAACACATTGAATAGTATTCATAAATGGCATAAAAGACAGTCAAAAAATAAATCATAAAGGAATAAGGTTTTGAAGTGTCTCCTCCTATACCTAGGAGATAGGAAAGCAATATTTCTATATTGTAGATTTTTTGTGTGAATATATTTGTTGGAGCAAAACGACCTCCATTGGTTTGTATGGGTTATCTTAAGACTAGTCCGGGCGGTCTAAGGCACTGCATCGCACTACAGGCCCGGGTTCGATCCCGGGCTGTATCACAACCAGCTGTGATGGGGAGTCCCATAGGGCTGCTCACAATTGGTCCAGCGTTGTCCAGGTTTGGGGAGGGTTTGGTCAGGGTAGGCCATCATTGTAAATAATCATTTGTTCTTAACGGACTTGCCTAGTTAAATGAAAGGTAAAATAAATAGTCCAAAACAGAGAATACCATCGTGTTCGTGAGAGTCTCCCCCTTTCCATAGTGGTCGTTCATTGCAAAAAAACTGGTATCTCTACTTTAAATGGATGGATTTAGATGGGGATTGTTTTATTATGTTACTTAGATTGACGCACAGGTGCAGCAACAGACTCAATGTCTTTTAAATGACGTTGCTCTCTGTTTCTTCTCTCTGGACGCCAGGCAGTAAATACTAAATGTATTGCATTATTTTAGTTTCTGCTTTTTGATATACGTTAAGTGCATCCTATTCTACCAATTTGTACAAAACAAGATGAGCTGAACACGTGAGGCGACGCCACACCGATACCATATACATGTCTAAAAAAAAACACATGGGTGTGGCTCTTGTTGTATAGCACAGAGACATTTATGAAATTATATAAGATCAGTAAACTCACCGAGACAAAGTAAAACGCCAGCAAACGTCCCTTTCTGCGAGGCCATCATCGATCAGTAACAGTTACGACCTCTCCGGTCACCAGCGTTGTTTTTGTAGGCTAGGGACCGCGGACAAGACCTTGGCCAGGTAGAAGGCTCACTAGGCTGAGTTCCAAAACTTGTGCTAAGTGCTTTCCTGGCTGCGAACAGGACTTCAAAATGAGTGACGTTGTCATCAGCCAATCAGA
>NC_068457.1:27442178-27538503 GCF_023373465.1 Oncorhynchus keta
TCATTGATTAGCTTCCTTCAGTGCTGAGCGTTTGTGTAGGAACGTTCTTCCTGACTTGACAACACAGTTGACATTTAATCAACATGTGGCAGCTATTTGGAAAGGCTGGCTAGAAGATGGGTGGGGATAATTGGGGTAAAATTGAATTGTGACTTACATTGTCAAACTCCTAGCATTAGTTCTAGTGCTTAGAGGAAGGAGCCTTCCAGAATGTAGGATGGCTGACATTTGGACGACATTTTAGATTCCTCAATGAAGAACACAGTCAATGAATGAAAGAATAATAGCTTTCCACGTGTTCCTCTGTCTCTCTGTCTAGTGCATATGTCACTGGTTGAATAATGACTAAATAAGGAATAGTACATTTATTAAAGTTGATTTAAATAATGAATAGTCCATTTATTAAAAGTATTTATATAATGAATAGTCCATTTATTAAAAGTATTTATATAATGAATAGTCCATTTATTAAAGTTTATTTCTCTAATTTGAAATGGCAGTTTTCAAGATGCCATTTGTTACAGACAATAAGCAACATGTTTGGATAGTCTCAGTCTGGTAAAATGTCATCTTTTAAAGTGCTCTCTTCCCTTTCTGACAGACAATGAGCAACATGTTTGTACAGCTCTCCCTGTCTCAGTTGGAAACGCAGGCTTTGAGAATGGATGACATGTTGTTCTCCCCCCAGCATCAACTGTATCTCACCATCAATCTTCACCACTAAACTAAATCCAACCAAAGTCTATGATGACCAATCTCTATATTTATCCCAGGAGGATGAATGCAAGGACAAATACTCAGCGAGCTTTACAGCAGTTTTACAGCAGTATTTGGTAAAAGATCAAGCACATATTATGGCAAGAACAGCTCAAATAAGCAAAGAGAAATAACAGTCCATCATTACTTTAAGACATGAAGGTCAGTCAGTCGCAAAAACCATCAAGTACTATGATGAAACTGGCTCTCATGAGGACAGAGGACAAGCCACAGGAAAGGCCCAAATAAACCCAGAGTTCAAGTAACAGACACATCTCAGCATCAACTGTTCAGAGGAGAATCAGTCCTTCATGGTTGAACAAAGTTCATTAGCCAAGTTGGACATTAGAAAATTGAAATCTGTCTGCTGAGTCTAAATTTGAGATTTTTAGAGGACAATGTGTTCATAAAGCATAGAGGTGTTATAGTGTGGGGTGCTTTGCTGGTCTGCTGCACACTTAACCAGAGGACATTCTGCAGTACACCATCCCATTAGTGGGACTATCATTTGTTTTTTAACAGGACAATACCTCTGCTACAAGAAGGAGAGTGATGGAGTGCTGAGTCAGAGGACAAGTTCATTTGTTTACCTTTAACAGACACCTCTGCTGCAGAGGACCCAACACACTCTCCAGGCAAGTTCATTGAGGAGAGTTACCTCTGCAGAGGATAGTTCATTTAGAGTTACCTCTGCTGCAGAGGACAAGTTCATGAAGTTACTATTTTTAACAAGTCTGCCCTGGCCTGCAACATTATCTCCCGACATCAAGTTCAGATGGTTTATGAGTTACCGCTGACTGTCCTTTTAACAAATCAGGAAAAGCAGCCAACAAGTGCTCATGTGGGAAGTCCTTCAAGACTGCTAAAACGCTCAGGTGCTGGAGAGCATTTGTGAGCATCAAGGCAAAGTTCTAATTCAATATATTTGATTTGTTAAACTTTTTTGGTTACTACTGCATATGCGTTATTTTATAGTTTTGAGGACATTAGTCTACAATTACATTTTTATTTTTACCTTTATTTCTTGTCAGTTAAGGACAAATTCATTTTAGGAGTTACCTCAGGTTTTCTGCAGAAGGACAAGTTCATTGAGGAGTTACCTCTGCTCTGCTAAGAGGACAATGTCCCTGTTTGATAGATAGTAGTGAGCCAGCCTACACAATCAATTACAGCCCAAATAAATTTTGCATTTTGCCACAGAGGTTCATAAAGATATAAAACTTCTTTTTTGTGAAGAATCAACACAGGTGGGGTGAAGGCGACATTTATGGATACAAAGTTTTAACAAATCAAAACTGAAAAATTGGGGGCAAAATTATTGAATAATTTTGCACGCCCAATTTGTCAGTTTTTTGATTTGTTAAAAAAGTTTGAAATATCCAATAAATGTCATTCCACTTCATGATTGTGTCCCACTTGTTGTTGATTCTTCACAAAAAATACAGTTTTATATATTCATGTTTGAAGCCTGAAATGTGGCAAAAGGTCTCAAAGTTCAATGAGGGGCCGAATACTTTTGCAAGGCACTGTACATAATCTAACCACTAGGCTACCTGCCGAAAATAATAAAAGTAAAGAAAAACCCTTGAATGAGTATGTTTTCTAAATCTTTTGACCGATAGTGTACATGTTTACCCATTTGATCAAAATAAGGATTGTGTTGATTGTGTTTTTACCTTTTAGTGGAGGGCAGTGGAAAGGCTTAAAGAAGAGATGGAGAGAGAAAGACATGGTCTCCTTGAAGGCCCCACATGCTGTGCTTTTCAGTTCTTCTTCTGAGAGGATGTGATGTCACACTTCAGATGTTCACTGTGTCAGCTGGAGGTCTGGTAGATATCCTGATGGTTGATACTTTATTTACTAATCATACTCCCGCTCTCTCTCTCCCCTTTCCCCCTGTCTCCCTCCCTCCCTCCCGCTCTCTCTCTCCCCTCTCCCCTGTCTCCCTCCCTCCCGCTCTCTCTCCCCTCTCCCCCTGTCTCCCTCCCTCCCGCTCTCTCTCTCCCCTCTCCCCCTGTCTCCCTCCCTCCCTCCCGCTCTCTCTCTCCCCTCTCCCCCTGTCTCCCTCCCTCCCGCTCTCTCTCTCTCCCCTCTCCCGTCTCCCTCCCGCTCTCCCTCTCCCCTGTCTCCCTCCCTCCCGCTCTCTCTCTCCCCTCTCCCCGCCTCCCTCCCGCTCTCCCTCTCTCCCCTGTCTCCCCTCCCTCCCGCTCTCTCTCTCCCCTCTCCCGTCTCCCTCCCGCTCTCCCTCTCCCCTGTCTCCCTCCCTCCCGCTCTCTCTCTCCCCCTCTCCGCGTCTCCCTCCCGCTCTCCCTCTCCCCCTGTCTCCCTCCCTCCCGCTCTCTCTCTCCCCTCTCCCCTGTCTCCCTCCCTCCCCCGCTCTCTCTCTCCCCCTCTCCCCCTCTCCCCGTCTCCCTCCCCTCCTCCCCCTGTCTCCCTCCCTCCCGCTCTCTCTCCCTCCCGCTCTCTCTCCCCCCTCTCTCTCTCCCGCTCTCTCTCCCCTCCCCTCTCCCCCTATCTCTCTCCCTCCCGCTCTCTCTCTCCCCTCTCCCCTATCTCTCTCCCTCCCGCTCTCTCTCCCCCTCTCCCCGTCTCCCTCCCGCTCTCCCTCTCCCCCTGTCTCCCTCCCTCCCGCTCTCTCTCTCCCCCTCTCCCCGTCTCCCTCCCGCTCTCCCTCTCCCCTGTCTCCCTCCCTCCCGCTCTCTCTCTCCCCCTGTCTCCCTCGCTCCCGCTCTCTCTCTCCCCTCTCCCCCTATCTCTCTCCCTCCCGCTCTCCCTCTCCCCCTGTCTCCCTCCCTCCCGCTCTCTCTCTCCCCTCTCCCCTGTCTCCCTCCCTCCCGCTCTCTCTCCCCCTCTCCCGTCTCCCTCCCGCTCTCCCTCTCGCCCTGTATCCCTCCCTCCCTCCCCCTCTCTCTCTCCCCTCTCCCCCTGTCTCCCCTCCCGCTCTCTCTCTCCCCCTCTCCCCCTCTCCCCGTCTCCCTCCCTCTCCCCTGTCTCCCTCCCTCCCGCTCTCTCTCCCGCTCTCTCTCCTCTCCCGCTCTCTCTCCCCCTCTCTCCCTCCCGCTCTCTCTCTCCCCTCTCCCCTATCTCTCTCCCTCCCTCCCGCTCTCTCTCTCCCCCTCTCTCCCTCCCGCTCTCTCTCTCACTCCCTCACAAAACATGAATCCCCAACATCATCACATCCACAGGGGTAAACATATTTTTTCCTAAGACCATTAATGCCCTCTCTAGTAAAAGAGATGGTTTGTCAATGAGTATAACCTGTATGAAACAAGGTTAAATAAAAATAATGGTTAGGTTTTATCACCTCTCCATAAAACACCAGGCACTTTTCACTTTTCTCAGGCTTTTGCTGCCAGCTCACAACTGATATGAAATCAGTGTCACCAGTGGTCAATAGCTCTTATATCTAAGTGAGAACACCAATGTCCCTGGGGATAGGATGATGAACTCAATTGTACACAATCAATTATACACAATCACATACAATCAATTATACACAATCAATACACAATCAATATACATAATCCATCATACACACATATGATATGTTGTCTATATAAGCTCAATAATAGTGCATTCAAGTCGTGCCACGGCCTTGGTACAAAATCAACTGCATTTTCTGGATTCCTCACATCCTTTCTCCTCACCTCCTTCTCAAAATCCATTGGATGAAGTCAGAGGAGAGAGGATGTGAGGAATCACGGAAATTCAATTGAGATTTTCCCATGGGGTCTTTGGCTGAAAGGTCAATTTTGCGGTGTTAAATTAGTGGGTGGCTGCAAGGTTGCAGGTTCAAGTTCAGCTCAGGAAACCAAAACTACTAACTACACTACAATATGTATTGAATTTTAATTTAGACAGCTGTGTTTTGTATCATTGTAAACAAATGCTAAAATTAAATGAATAAAAAGACTGTCCCCGGAAAAAAAGTTGTTTTCGTTCTTGAGAGACACTGCTGACAGAGAGCGCAGACCCACAGCGCGTGAAAGAGGACAGAAAAGCGCATTTTGCGCACGCGCATTTAAAGAACAGTAGAAGTCGCGTGGTCTCGTCAATACAACCCCACCTCAATCAGTGTTGGGATTGGGGACAATAGGTAGACCGCGCACGACGTCTAAGAAAGAACACTTTCAACTCGGATAATATAAATTTAGCCTATTACGTCAGAGTACAACTCTCCAAAGTGGAAATGTATTTTTCTACGCACCAGTTGGAGACTATCAGTAAGGCAAATTAAGCGAATTTTATTTAAACTTTTATAAACAAGACATGGGATGTTGAGAGAATGTCCTTCGAAGAACCTTTTCATATTACACAAGAATTTGATTTGTACCAGAATGTGTCCAAATGGGCGCACCACGGTAATCACACAGGGGACACTTCGGAACAATCCATGTTCTACATCAGCATCGCCATCACTGCCATTTATGGAGTCATCATAGTCGTGGGACTAATCGGTAACATAACCCTCATCAAGACATTGTCTTCCTCTAAATCCATGCGGAATGTCCCCAACCTCTTCATGTCGAGTCTCGCGTTCGGGGACTTGGTCCTCCTGGTTACTTGCGCGCCGGTGGATGCCAGTCGGTACCTCGCGGACGAGTGGCTCTTCGGGAGAGTTGGATGTAAACTCATACCATTCATCCAACTCACCTCCGTCGGAGTGTCTGTTTTTACCCTGACTGCGTTGTCTGCTGATAGGTAAATAGCCTTCACTTTATGTTTTAGTCTACTACACTCATATTGCAACATGGACGTTTAGTTATCCAACTTATCCATAGGCTACACATACCATTGCCAACTGATCTGGTATTTTAATGTAGAGTTGTATAGTTAAATGGTTGTAGACTTGTAGTTACTTTTAGCTCAACATATGGTCGTTTAGGTAAAATGCTGAAAACGGGATAGCTTGCCATCCTTATCGAATATTCTCTCCGAACGCATCTCTGGCGGGCGAGAGGTTCTTCGGCTAAACTCTATGGAGCTGGAAATAATATGAATTTAAACAACGGTATGGGTACAACCTGTCAAGAACATGCTGCTACTGAGACAATGCAGATACAATCTGATTCACTCTGTTGCGTTATTACGCGTTCGGATCAGTGGGATCATACTTTGATGTGAGATATGAGATGTGCTCGAGGCACAGAAATGAGATCCGACATATGAGTAGAAATGTATAAGCGTGCGACTTCGTGTGTGTGTGTGTGTGTGTACGTGTGCGTGCGCGTGCGCGCTTGTGTGTGGGTGTGTTTGTGTTTGTGACAGTGAATGAGTAAATGGGTGACGGTGCTTGCATGCATGGGCGTGCCTGTGTGTATCCTTCCCACACAACTTCCCACAACCAACCTTTTCATTGGGATGATATAGGTTGCATCCCAAATGGCACCCTTTCCCTATGTATCCACGGGGCTCTGGTCAAAAGTAGTGCACTAGGGATTCATTTGGAACGCTACCATAAAGTGTGCATCACTGTGGAGTGGGAGGAGAAGACATCCATCATATAGACTGACCATCACCATGGCAGCCATATAATAATACCGTCTCTAGCTAGCCTATTCTAATGTCTCTCATTTAGCCTACGATCCTATTAGCAGATAATAATCCATTCATAAATGACAGATACATCCCCTCTCCTCACCAGCTTCCCAACGTCTCCTCACCAGCCTCCCAACGTTTCCTCACCAGCTTCCCAACGTTTCCTCCGTTTAAATCCTAACCATATACTTTCAAAACCGAGGTTAAAATACTATGAGATCATTTCAATAAACTTTATCTGTGCTTTATTGAGCTTGCCTCAATGGAACCTGGCTCTCCAGGCATGCAGGAGTAAACACTACAGCTGGACTATATGTACTAGAGTACGTGGACACCCCTTTTCAAAGTGGATTTGGTTATTTCTGCCACACCCGTTGCTGACAGGTGTATAAAATCGAGCACACCGCCATGCAATCTCCATAGACAAACATGACCTTAAGGAAGAGCTCAGTGACTTTCAACGTGGCACCACTGTCATAGGATGCCACCTTTCCATCAAGTCAGTTCATCAAATTTCTCCCCACCTATAGCTGCCCCGGTCAACTGTAAGTGCTGTTATTGTGAAGTGGAAACGTCTAGGGGCAACAACGGCTCAGTGTAAGCCACATAAGGTCACAGAACGGGACCACCGAGTGCTGAAGCGCGTAGCACGTAAAAATCGCCTGTCCTCAGTTGCAACCCTCAATACAGAGTTCCAAACTGCCTCTGGAAGATATGTCAGCACAATAACGGTTCGTTGGGTTGAAATGGGTTTCTGGCGTCGCACACAAGCCTAAGAACATGCGCAATGCCAAGCGTCAGCTGGAGTGGTGTAAAGCTCGCCGCCATTGGACTCTGGAAACGCTACCTGCCCCAATGCATAGTGCCAACTGTAAAGTTTGGTGGATGAGGAATAATGGTCTGGGGCTGTTTGTCATGGTTCGGGCTAGGCCCCTTAGTTCCAGTGAAGGGAAATATTGACGCTCCAGCATACAATGACATTGTAGATGATTCTGTGCTTCCGATTTTGTGGCAAAAGTTTGGGGAAGGCATTTTCCTGTTTCAGCATGACAATGCCCAAATGCATAAAGCGAGGTCCATACAGAAATGGTTTGTCGAGATCGGTGTGGAAAAACTTGACTGGCCTGCACAGAGCCCTGACCTCAACCCCATCGAACACATTTGGGATGAATTGGGATGCCGACTGCGAGCCAGGCCTAATCTCCCAACATCAGTGCCTGACCTCACTAATGCTCTTGTGGCTGAATGGAAGAAAGTCCCCACAGCATTGTTCCAACATCTAGTGGAAAGCCTTCCCAGAAGAGTGGAGGCTGTTATAGCAGCAAAGGGGGGCCAACTCCATATTAATGTCCATTATTTTGGAATGAGATGTTCGACATAGAATGGAAGGAATGAATAGAATAGAATGAACAGAATATAATGAATAGTATAGAATGAATAGTATAGAATGAATAGTATAGAATTAATAGAATATAATGAATAGTATAGAATGAATAGAATAGAATGAATAGAATATAATGAATAGTATAGAAGGAATAGAATAGAAGGAATAGTATAGAATGAATAGAATAGAATGAATAGAATATAATGAATAGTATAGAAGGAATATAATAGAAGGAATAGAACAGAAGGAATAGAATATAATGAATAGTATAGAATGAATAGTATAGAATGAATAGAATAGAAGGAATAGAATAGAAGGAATAGAATAGAAGGAATAGTATAGAAGGAATATAATAGAATGAATAGTATAGAAGGAATAGAATATAATGAATAGTATAGAATGAATAGTATAGAATGAATAGAATAGAAGGAATAGAATAGAAGGAATAGAATAGAAGGAATAGAATAGAAGGAATAGAATAGAAGGAATATAATAGAAGGAATAGTATAGAAGGAATAGAATATAATGAATAGTATAGAATGAATAGTATAGAATGAATAGAATAGAAGGAATAGAATAGAAGGAATAGAATAGAAGGAATAGAATAGAAGGAATAGAATAGAAGGAATAGTATAGAAGGAAT
This sequence comes from Oncorhynchus keta, assembly GCF_023373465.1. Taxonomy (NCBI): domain Eukaryota; kingdom Metazoa; phylum Chordata; class Actinopteri; order Salmoniformes; family Salmonidae; genus Oncorhynchus; species Oncorhynchus keta. Next base: position 27,450,500 of record NC_068457.1, read on the forward strand.
AGAATAGAAGGAATAGAATAGAAGGAATAGTATAGAAGGAATAGAATAGAAGGAATAGTATAGAAGGAATAGAATAGAAGGAATAGAATAGAAGGAATAGTATAGAAGGAATAGAATAGAAGGAATAGAATAGAAGGAATAGAATAGAAGGAATAGTATAGAAAGAATAGAATAGAAGGAATAGTATAGGAAGGAATAGAATAGAAGGAATAGAATAGAAGGAATAGAATAGAAGGAATAGAATAGAAGGAATAGAATAGAAGGAATAGAATAGAAGGAATAGAATAGAAGGAATAGAATAGAAGGAATAGAATATAATGAATAGTATAGAATGAATAGTATAGAATGAATAGAATAGAAGGAATAGTATAGAAGGAATAGTATAGAAGGAATAGAATAGAAGGAATAGAATAGAAGGAATAGAATATAATGAATAGAATAGAATGAATAGTATAGAATGAATAGAATAGAAGGAATAGTATAGAAGGAATAGAATAGAATGAATAGTATAGAATGAATAGAATAGAAGGAATATAATAGAAGGAATAGAATAGAAGGAATAGAATAGAAGGAATAGAATAGAAGGAATAGTATAGAAGGAATAGAATAGAAGGAATAGAATAGAAGGAATAGAATAGAAGGAATAGTATAGAAGGAATAGAATAGAATGAATAGTATAGAATGAATAGAATAGAAGGAATAGAATAGAAGGAATAGAATAGAAGGAATAGTATAGAAGGAATAGAATAGAAGGAATAGTATAGAAGGAATAGAATAGAATGAATAGAATAGAATGAATAGTATAGAATGAATAGAATAGAAGGAATAGAATAGAAGGAATAGAATAGAAGGAATATAATAGAAGGAATATAATATAATAGAATGAATAGAATAGAATGAATAGAATAGAAGGAATAGAATAGAAGGAATAGAATAGAAGGAATATAATAGAAGGAATAATATAATAGAATGAATAGAATAGAATGAATAGAATAGAAGGAATAGAATAGAAGGAATAGAATAGAAGGAATATAATATAATAGAATGAATAGAATAGAATGAATAGAATAGAAGGAATAGAATAGAAGGAATAGAATAGAAGGAATATAATAGAAGGAATATAATATAATAGAATGAATAGAATAGAATGAATAGAATAGAAGGAATAGAATAGAAGGAATAGAATAGAAGGAATATAATATAATAGAATGAATAGAATAGAATGAATAGTATAGAAGGAATAGAATAGAAGGAATAGAATAGAAGTAATAGTATAGAAGGAATAGAATAGAAGGAATAGAATAGAAGGAATAGAATAGAAGGAATATAATATAATAGAATGAATAGAATAGAATGAATAGAATAGAAGGAATAGAATAGAAGGAATTGAACAGAATGAATAGAATAGAATGAATAGAATAGAAGGAATAGAATAGAAGGAATAGTATAGAATGAATAGAATAGAAGGAATAGTATAGAAGGAATTGAATAGAATGAATAGAATAGAAGGAATAGAATAGAAGGAATAGAATAGAAGGAATAGAATAGAATGAATAGAATAGAAGGAATAGTATAGAAGGAATTGAATAGAATGAATAGAATAGAAGGAATAGTATAGAAGGAATTGAATAGAATGAATAGAATAGAAGGAATAGAATAGAAGGAATATAATATAATATAATGAATAGAATAGAATGAATAGAATAGAAGGAATAGAATAGAAGGAATTGAATAGAATGAATAGAATAGAAGGAATAGAATAGAAGGAATAGTATAGAAGGAATAGAATAGAATGAATAGAATAGAAGGAATAGTATAGAAGGAATTGAATAGAATGAATAGAATAGAAGGAATAGAATAGAAGGAATATAATATAATAGAATGAATAGAATAGAATGAATAGAATAGAAGGAATAGAATAGAAGGAATTGAATAGAATGAATAGAATAGAAGGAATAGAATAGAAGGAAGAGAATAGAAGGAATTGAATAGAATGAATGTTGATGCACAATCAACATCTTTTGGTCCCGTCTGACGTCAATAGAAAATATTCATTCAGGTAGCAGACATGACGCTCTTTACCAAACAGTAAAAGGAACCGAGGGGATTGAAATATGAAGAAAAAATGAGAAACAGGAGAATGTAGAGTTGATTGGAGAACAATCAGGTTTTGAAGGATAGCATCTGGTTAGAGGAAAACTGTCTGTGTCCCGACGGGCACCTTGTTCCCTTTATATTGCCTTGTTCCACATAGGGAATAGGGTGCCTTTATATTGCCTTGAATGACATAGGGAATAGAATAGAAGGTGCCTTTATATTGCCTTGAATCCAGGAATAGGGAATAGGGTGTATTTATATAGAAGGAATGCCTTGTTCCACATAGGGAATAGGGTGAATAGTATAGATTGAATTATATTGCCTTGTTCCACATAGGGAATAGGGTGAATTTATATTGCCTTGTTCCACATAGGGAATAGGGTGCCTTTATATTGCCTTGTTCCACATAGGGAATAGGGTGCCTTTATATTGCCTTGTTCCACATAGGGAATAGGGTGCCTTTATATTGCCTTGTTCCACATAGGGAATAGGGTGTCTTTATATTGCCTTGTTCCACATAGGGAATAGGGTGTCTTTATAGTTGCCTTGTTCCACATAGGGAATAGGTGCCTTTATATTGCCTTGTTCCACATAGGGAATAGGGTGTATTTATATTGCCTTGAATAGAAGGAATAGGGTGTCTTTATATTGCCTTGTTCCACATAGGGAATAGGGTGAATTTATATTGCATTGCTCCACATAGGGAATAGAAGGTGCCTTTATATTGCCTTGTTCCACATAGGGAATAGGGTGCCATTCAGGACACAACCCAAGTGCCAGCAAGACATCTGAATCATACGAATACACATACTTATGAACAGGTGGAATATAATAAGTTGAGGAGATCATGTCTTCCTCTTCTCATCCTCCTCATCCTCCAGGTACAAGGAACCGTGAAGAATAGAATGGACATCCAGGAATCCAACGCCCGGCGAGGATAGAATATAATGAATAGTATAGGGCTGCAGTGATCTGGAATAGAATCTCCATGACCCTGGAATAGTATAGAAGGCTGTAATTCTCAGACCTCCGAATAGAATATCAGCATCCACAGCACCAATGAGACCTTCATCACCTGAAGCCCCCTATCCCCACGATGGTGAACTGCATCCCAAGATCCACTCCATGGCCTCCTTCCTCATCTTCTATGTCATTCCTCTGTCGGTTATATCAGTCTATTACCTGTTCATCGCCAGGAGCCTGATCAGGAGAATAGAAGGCCTATAATATGCCGGTGGAGGGCAACGTGCACGAATATAATAGAAGACAGGTGGGAATAGAATAGAAGGAATAGTATCTTCATCATCTCTACTATTTTGAATAGAATAGAAGGAATAGTTAGAAGGAATAGTCTCCCTCATCATCTCTACTATTTTAGAATTAGTATGAAGGAATCCCTCATCATCTCTACTATTTTATTCTTGAATTAATAGAAGGAATCTCCCTCATCATCTCTACTATTTTAGAATTCTTAGTTAGAAGGAATAGAATTCATCATATCTTCTATTTTAGTTAGAAGGAATAGTTAGAAGGAATTCTCCTTCATCATAGAATCTTCTATTTTAGAATAGAAGAATCTAGTTATTCTCCTCATCATCTCTAATAGAATTTTAGAACCTTGTTAATAGAATGAATCCCTAGAATCATCTCTACTATTTTAGAATGAATACTAATCTTCATCTCTTCTATTTTATTCTTAATCATCTCTTCTATTTTCTTAATCTTCATCTGAATCTCTCCACAAGAATCACAGATAGAGTCCAGAGAAGCGCCTAGAATGCCAAGACCGAATCCTGGTGTTTGTGGGCCTGTTCGCCGTGTGCTGGCTCCCTGTCACGTGAGTCTACCTCAACCGAATAGAAGGAATACCAATAGAAGAATCCGAAGGAATAGAATAGACAGGAATCCATGGCCCACTAGAATCATCTAGAATCACCGTGGGAGCCCGAATATAATGGAATTCACTAATATCCTGTGTCAATGAATAGAATCGCCCTCTACCTGCTCAGCAAGAGTAGAAGGAATTCCAGAAGCAGTTCAACAAGCAGCTGTGTTAGTGAATGTATAGAATCGAATAGAATAGAAGCGAAGAGGTAGAAGAGCCAGAGGAGGAACAGGAACAACATACAAATGACTCCTCAGGACCACCAACCACTCAGTGGCCAGTCTGAGCTTTATTAATGGAAAACACATCTGTCAGAGGAATAGAATGTGTGAGAGACAGATGGGTGGATGGTAAGAGAGAGACAGACAGGTCTACCAAGAGGAATAGAGAGTGTGAGACAGACAGACAGACAGACAGGAATCTACCAAGAGGAGAGAGAATAGAATGAGACAGACAGACAGACAGGAATCTACCAAGAGGAGAGAATGAGACAGACAGGTCTACCAAGAGGAGAGAATGTGAGACAGATAGACAGGTCTACCAAGAGGAGAGAGAATGTGACAGACAGACAGACAGGTCTACCAAGAGGAGAGAATGTGAGATAGACAGACAGGTCTACCAAGAGGAGAGAATGTGAGACAGACAGACAGGTCTACCAAGAGGAGAGAATGAGACAGACAGACAGGTCTAGAAGGAACCAAGAGGAGAGAATGTGAGACAGACAGACAGACAGGTCTACCAAGAATAGAAGGAGAGAGAATAGAATGAATGAGACAGACAGACAGGTCTACCAAGAGGAGAGAATGAGACAGACAGACAGGTCTATGAAGAGAGAAGAATGTGAGACAGACAGGTCTACCAAGAGGAGAGAATGAGACAGACAGACAGGTCTACCAAGAGGAGAGAATGTGAGACAGACAGACAGGTCTACCAAGAGGAGAGAGAATAGTATGAGACAGACAGACAGGTCTACCAAGAGGAGAGAATGAGACAGACAGACAGGTCTACCAAGAGGAGAGAGAATAGAATGAGACAGACAGACAGGTCTACCAAGAGGAGAGAGTATAGTGAGACAGACATACAGGTATTACCAAGAGGAGAGAATGAATGAGACAGACAGAACAGAATACAGGTCTACCAAGAGGAGAGAGGAATAGAGACAGAGGAATACAGGTTTACCAAGAGGAGAGAATGAATGAGACAGACAGACAGGTCTACCAAGAGGAGAGAGAATATAATGAGACAGACATACAGGTTTACCAAGAGGAGAGAATGTGAGACAGACAGACAGACAGGTCTACCAAGAGGAGAGAATGTGAGACAGATAGACAGACAGGTCTATCAAGGGGAGAGAATGAATGAGAGAGACAGACAGACAGGTCTACCAAGAGGAGAGAATGTGAGACAGATAGGAACAGACAGGTCTACCAAGGGGAATAGAGAAGAATGTGAGACAGACAGAAAGGTCTACCAGGAGGAGAGGGTGTGAGACAGACAGACAGGTCTACAAAGAGGAGAGAATGTGAGACAGACAGACAGGTCTACCAAGAGGAGAGAATGTGAGACAGATAGACAGACAGATCTTCCAAGAGGAGAGAATGTGAGACAGACAGAAAGGTCTACCAGGAGGAGAGGGTGTGAGACAGACAGACAGGTCTACAAAGAGGAGAGAATGAATGAAGACAGACAGACAGGTCTACCAAGAGGAAGAGAATGAGACAGACAGACAGGTCTACCAAGAGGAGAGAATGTGAGACAGACAGACAGACAGGTCTACCAGAGAGGAGAAGAATGTGAGACAGACAGACAGACAGGTCTAATAGAGGAGAGGGTGTGAGACAGACAGACAGGTCTACCAAGAGGAATAGAGAGAATGTGAGACAGACAGACAGGTCTACCAAGAGAGAGAGTATGTGAGACAGACAGACACACAGACAGACAGACAGACAGGTCTACCAAGAAGAGAGAATGTGAGACAGACAGGTGGAAGGTACAATTGGTAGTGGGATGGTAGGACCAAGGGAATAGAAGAACCAAGGGGTATCAAAGGTTCCAGTGCGGTATGCAGGTGGTCGGGTGGAAGTGGGGAAATTGCTAATTGAAATGAATGAATAGAATAGAAATCTGGAATCAGCCGAAGTGTTTCCTGACCTGTTTGATTGAATTGAGCCTTTAATCAAGATCCCACAGCAGCTATATAGATGACCTACATAGAACAGTATGTGTACCTTTATGTATTTGTACAGTATGTGTACAGTATGTGTAGAATAGAATTTATGTATTTGTACAGTATGTGTAGAATAGAATGTAGAATACAGTATAGTGTAGGAATTTATGTATTTGTAGACAGTATGTGTATAGAATGAATAGAATGTATTTGAACAGTATGTGTATAGAATGAATAGAATAATGTATTTGTACAGTATGTGTACCTTTATGTATTTGAACAGTATGTGTACCTTTAAGTATTTGAACAGTATGAGTACATGTATGTATTTGAACAGAATGAATGTGTATAGAATATAATTAATGTATTTGTAGAACAGTATGTGTACCTTTATGTATTTGAGGCAGTATGAATAGAAGGAATGTATTTGAACAGTATGTGTACCTTTTATGTATTTGTACAGTATGTGTACTTTATGTATTTGAACAGTATGTGTACCTTTAAGTATTTGAACAGTATGAGTACATGAATGTATTTGAACAGTATGTGTACCTTTATGTATTTGTACAGTATGTGTACCTTTATGTATTTGTTCCAGTATAGTGTACCTTTATGTATTTGTACAGTATGTGTACCTTTTTATGTATTTGTACAGTATGTGTACCTTTATGTATTTCCACAGGGTATGTGTACCTTTATGTATTTGAACAGTATGTGTACCTTTATGTATTTGTACAGTATGTGTACCTTTATGTATTTGTACAGTATGTGTACCTTTTATGTATTTGTACAGTATGTGTACCTTTTATGTATTAGGGAAACAGTATGTGTATAGGGTGTCTTTATGTATTTGTACAGTATGTGTACCTTTATGTATTTGAACAGTATGTGTACTTTTATGTATTTGTACAGTATGTGTACCTTTATGTATTTGTACAGTATGTGTACCTTTATGAATTTGAACAGTATGTGTACCTTGTTTATAGGGTATTTGTACAGTATGTGTACCTTTATGTATTTGTACAGTATGTGTACCTTTATGTATTTGTACAGTATGTGTACCTTTATGTATTTGAGCAGTATGTGTACCTTTATGTATTTGTACAGTATGTGTACCTTTGACCTGTATTTGAACAGTATGTGTACCTTTATGTATTTGTACAGTATGTGTATCTTTATGTATTTGAGCAGTATGTGTACCTTTATGTATTTGTACAGTATGTGTACCTTTATGTATTTGAACAGTATGTGTACCTTTATGTATTTGTACAGTATGTGTACCTTTATGTATTTGAGCAGTATGTGTACCTTTTATGTATTTGAACATTTTATGTGTACCTTCATGTATTTAGCAGTTATGTGTACCTTACTATGTATTTGTCAGTATGTGTACTATTTTCTTTGTGTATTTGAACTAGTATTTTCTTCTTGTTCTACCTCATTATGTATTTGAGCAGTATGTGTACCTTTATGTATTTGAACAGTATGTGTATCATTTATGTATTTGAGCAGTATGTGTACTTTTATGTATTTGTACAGTATGTGTATTTTCTTTGTGTATTTGAACATGTGTTTGCTAATTACACATTTAATTGTTAAAGGCATTACATTTGTTTAATGTAGTATTTTGATACTTCTATAATGGTGTCCTATAAGGCACAGATAGAGTGGGCTGGGCACCAGTTGGTGAACGACGATTGGTGCCATGTACTGATATGTACAGAATGTTACTCTGTGGTACAGCTCTTGGTACAGTAATGTGGCCTAGAGTCACAGCTCTGTGGTACAGCAATGTGGTACAGTAATGTGGTGCAGCTCTGTTGGTACAGCTCTGAGGTCCCACAGCCAAGGTGGAACAGGAACAACATACAGCTCCCAGGACCACAGCTCTGTGGCCAGTCAGCTTTAATGTGGAAAACAGCTCTGTGACAGTGTGCAACAATGTGGACAGTAATGTGGTACAGCTCTGTGACAGCAGACAGATGTGGTCTACAGTAATGTGGACAGACAGCTCTGACAGGTCTACAGTAATGTGGACAGCAGGTCTGTGGTACAGTAATGTGGACAGACAGACAGGTCTGAGGTGACAGACAATGTGGTACAGCTCTGAGACAGTACAGACAGGTCTGTGGTACAGTAGATGTGGTCTACAGTAATGTGGACAGACAGCTCTGTGGTACAGCAGACAGGTCTACAGTAATGTGGTACAGCTCTGTGGTACAGTAATGTGGTACAGCTCTGAGGTACAGTAATGTGATACAGTCTAAAGTGGACAGTAATGTGGACAGCTCTGTGGTACAGCTCTGTGATACAGTAATGTGGTACAAGTAATGTGGTACAGCTCTGAGACAGACAGGTGGAATGAGACAGCTCTGACAGGTACAGTAATGTGGTACAGTTTAATGTGGTGCAGTAATGTGGTACAGCTCTGTGGTACAGTAATGTGAGACAGCAGTAATGTGGTACAGGAATGTGGTACAGGTCTGTGGTACAGCTCTGTGGACAGCTCTGTGATACCAGTAATGTGACAGGTACAGTAATGTGGTGTAGTAATGTGGACAGACAGTAAACAGGTACAGGTGAGACTGTGGTACAGCTCTGAGACAGATACAGTCTAATGTGGTAGAAGACAATGACAGACAGGTGTAGTAATGTGGTGACAGTAATGTGGTACAGTAATGTGAGACAGACAGCTCTGTGGTACAGCTCTGTGATACAGACAGACTGGTACAGTAATGTGGTGTAGAATGTGGTACAGCTCTGTGACAGAATGTGGTACAGCTAGATGTGAGACAGACAGACAGGTCTACAATGAGGTGCAGTAATGTGAGACAGTACAGGTCTGTGGTACAGACTCTGTCTACAGTAATGTGGTACAGACAAAGATTTTACAGCTCTGTGGACAGACAGCAATGTGGTACAGTAATGTAGACAGACAGACAGGTCTCTGTGATACAGTAAATGTGGTAGAGTAATGTGGTACAGCTCTGTGGTACAGCTCTGGACGGTACAGTAGTGGATGTGGTAGAAGAACCAGTCAAATGTGGTGCAGCTCTGGTGGGTACAGCTCTGTGGTACAGTTAAATGTGGAATACAGCTCTGTTTGTGGCCTTTAACAGATCCCAATGTAGGTATAGAAATGTGGTGCAGTATTTGTACAGTGGTACCAGCTCTGTGGTACAGTAAGCAGTGGTACAGCTCTGTGATAGAGTACAGCTCTGTGGTACAACTCTGTGGTACAGCTCTGTGGTACAACTCTGTGATACAACTCTGTGATACAGTACAGCTCTGTGGTACAACTCTGTGATACAACTCTTTGATACAGTACAGCTCTGTGGTACAACTCTGTGATACAATTTGTACCTGTGATACAGTACAGCTCTGTGGTACAACTATGTGATAAAACTCTGTGATACAGTAATGTGGTCAATATGTGCAGTTAATATGCAGGCTATTTTTAGACCGCAGGTCTACTGTATTTGTCAGTTCAAGTAGCCTTTGTAGGCTATGTTCAGGCTACAGCCTGTCTGTGTGAATTCTTATGTGGATTTGAACAAATGGACATATTTGTACGGGGTAAATGTTTTGAATCAATTGTTTTATTATATGTTGAAGGTAAGCAATAGGCAGGATACAGTATCCAGGGATACATAAAAACTACAGGTTATGAGAGGACTGGACTGCCCCACTTCTTAAAGAAGACCTTCATGAATAATAATAGGTTTATAATATAAGGATCTTTATGTATTTGAGCAGTATGTGATGATGATGATTGATATGTGCTTTATGTATATGATGATGATATATGCCTGATGATGATGATGATATCGGCCTGTATTTGATGATGATGATGATATGTGCCTTTATGATGATGATGATATCGGCCTGATGATGATGATGATGATATATGCCTGATGATGATGATGATGTATTTATATAGGCCTGATGATGATATATGCCTGATGATGATATATGGCCTTTATGATGATGATAGTATGATGATGAACATAGGCCATTATGATGAGGCAGATGTGTACCTTGATGATGATATAGGCCTGTATGATGATGATTATTAGGCATGATGATGATATATGCCTGATGATGATGATGATGATATAGGCCTGATGATGATGATATAGGCCTGATGATGATGATGATATAGGCCTGATGATGATGATATAGGCCTGATGATGATGATGATATAGGCCTGATGATGATGATGATATAGGCCTGATGATGATGATGATATAGGCCTGATGATGATGATATAGGCCTGATGATGATGATGATATAGGCCTGATGATGATGATATAGGCCTGATGATGATGATGATGATATAGGCCTGATGATGATGATTATATAGGCCTGATGATGATGATGATGCCTGATGATGATGATGATGATATAGGCCTGATGATGATGATGATGATGATATAGGCCTGATGATGATGATGATGATATGCAGTGGGAGAATTCTACCGTGAACACATGGGTGGGGAAAACTCATTCTTTGAATGATAACGACCGAATCATTGTCGGCGTGATGAGACAGGGTGGGTGTGAATTGCAGGAGTGGGGAGGTAAAATCAGCTGTTCCACAAGCTGTTCAATCGGTTAGCAATCAACTGATGGCCCAACTCAGCTCATCCACTCTGCCAGGGAAACACAAACAGTAGCCTACTATAGGTTTTCACAGGCAGCCCAATTCGGATATTTTTTTCCACTAAATCGGTATTTTGACCAATCACATCACACCTTTAATAGCATGATCTTTTTTTCAGAGCTCATCTGATTGGTCAAATGACCAATGAGTGAACAAAAAAGTTCAGAATTGGGCTGCCTGTGTAAACTGTGTAAACGTAGCCAGAATGTGACAATAGATCGGCTAACGGGTAGCCTACAGAATGTGACAATGGATGGGCTAACGCGTAGCCTACAGAATGTGACAATAGATGGGCTAACGCGTAGCCTACAGAATGTATTGCAGCCTATTGCAACCCTCCATGACACTAGTGAAACCGTCAATACAGTCACTACCACTCCCTAAAAGACGACGTCTTTGTCCTGCTTGCAACCAAAGTCTTTCAAGAGATGTTCGACCTTGGTTGGTATATTGTCATCGGAACAACGTGGTCCTTTTTGACCTGCGGGGTGATTTATCTATTTGATTCTGTAGAATTGAAATGAAGAGTCTCCTCGTTTACCACGGCAGATCTACTGTGGTATTTACACAACACTTTGTATGAATGGAAACTAATGTTGGTGTAACCTACCTGTTGTTATTCACTTAGTTTCCTATTGATGTTGTCCATTAAACAAGTGTCTGTAAAAGAGTCTGGTGTAGTCCGTTCTTGTCAAGGTATCTGTCCATATTTGAAACGTGTTACTAAATCAAGTCAAAGTTTTATTTGATCTTTATTTAACTAGGCAAGTCAGTTAAGAACAAATTCTTATTTACAATGACGGCCTTGGAACAACGGGTTAACTGCCTGTTCAGGGGCAGAACGACAGATTTGTACCTTGTCAGCTCAGGGGTTTGAACTTGCAACCTTCCGGTTACTAGTCCAACACTCTAACCACTAGGCTACTCTGCCCTGAGTGATTTGTGCCAGAAGGGCTGGAATCAAATCCACGCTGACAAGCTAGTGTTATTTGTACAGGCAGCTGTCCTAACCGCTAGACCATCCCAGATCACCGATTGAACTCCATTTTGACAGTTGATTCATAATCTTATGTTCTCTGGAAAGCTTAAGATGTCCTGAGTATAGAAAACATTAGGAACACCTGCTTCTTCCATGACAGACTGACCAGGTGAAAGCTATGATCCCTTATTGATGTCACTTGTTAAATCCACTTTAATCAGTGTAGATGACGAGGAGGAGACAGGTTAAAGAAGGATGTTTAAGCCTTGAGACATGGATTGTGTGCTATTCAGAGGGTGACTGGGTTAGGCAAACAATTGAAGTGCTTTAAAACAGGGTATAGGTAGTAGATGCCAGTCGCACTGTTTTGAGTGTGTCAAGAACTGCAATGCTACCGGGTTTTTCATTACTCAACAGTTTCCTGTGTGTATCAAGAACAGTCCACCACCCAAAGGCCATTCAGCCAACTTACGTAAGTGCATACTGTACATTTTCAGATTATTATTATTTTCATACGGGTCCCCCCGTGGAAATCAAACCCACAACCCCGGTGTTGCAAGCACCATGCTCTACCAACTGAGCCACGAGAGTAACTGAGCCACGAGGGTAACTGAGCCACGAGGGTAACTGAGCCTCGAGGGTAACTGAGCCACGAGGGTAACTGAGCCACGAGGGTAACTGAGCCTCGAGGGTAACTGAGGCCACGAGGGTAACTGAGCCACGAGGGTAACTGAGCCACGAGAGTAACTGAGCCACGAGGGTAACTGAGCCACGAGGGTAACTGAGCCACGAGGGTAACTGAGCCTCGAGGGGTAACTGAGCCTCGAGGGTAACTGAGCCCCGAGGGTAACTGGAGCCACGAGGGTAACTGAGCCTCGAGGGTAACTGAGCCTCGAGAGGTAAACTGAGCCACGAGGGTAACTGAGCCACGAGGGTAACTGAGCCACGAGGGTAACTGAGAGGGTAACTGAGCCACGAGGGTAACTGAGCTAACGAGGGTAACTCGAGAGTAACTGAGCCACGAGGGTAACTGAGCCTCGAGGTAACTGAGCCACGAGGGTAACTGAGCCACGAGGGTAACTGAGCCTCGAGGGTAACTGAGCCTCGAGGGTAACTGAGCCACGAGGGTAACTGAGCCACGAGGTAACTAGCCTCGAGGGTAACTCACGAGGGTAACTGAGCCACGAGGGTGAGCCTCGAGGGTAACTGAGCCACGAGGGTAACTGAGCCTCGAGGGTAACTGAGCCACGAGGGTAACAGCCCCACAGGACTTGACACAACCGTGTGAAGCATTGGAGTCAACATGGGCTAGCATCCCTGTGGTACACTTTCAACACCTTGTAGTCCATGCCCCGACGAAGTGAGGCTTTCTGAGGGCAAAAAGGGGGTGCAACTCGATATTATGTAGTGTTCTTAATGTTTTGTACACTCAGTGTATTGTACTGTAGATCAAACAAATCCCAGGCTTTCATTCAAATGTGTTCAACTTCCCCCTTGGCTAAACTTACCCCAAGGCAAACATTTAGACTATATTAGCCCTCACACCGACAAGGATGCATTTTTAATGCTAGGTTTAGGACCTGGTATGGAAGCTTCTAGAGACCCCAACCGATGTAGAGAACAATCTTAAAATGATTTCCTTTGGTTTAGATTAGTGCTGCACGGTATATCAGTATCGTGGTAATATCCCGGTAACAAAACATCATGATACTTCTGGCACCAATATTTTATAATACCTTAGTACCATTTCATATGATACTACCACATTTCTCGCCCTACTGATCTAAAGAACCAGCTGACGCCTGTTATAAAACGTTAATAAAGTCAGTTTTATTTATAAATTCTATTACATTTTTAAAGAAACAGGAAGTAGACTAGTCTATTGTATGCGCCGGGCCAATAATGATCATTTCGCAAACATTGTCACGGGCCAATTTAAAACGAATCCCGGGCCACTATGATTGTTTCGATAACCAACAACGTTGTTCAGTCATGTTACCTAGCTAGCTAACAACATGGTAACTTGATAGTAGGTGTAGGCACATTTGATTGGCACAGGAAGAAAAGAAAATGCTCTGCTACTCATGAGATGTGCTTGAAAAAGGTTAGATTCATATGTAAAACGCCTAATGTGATCCTGAACTATCAGAAACCAATCTCCTTCTGGTCCTCCTTACATTCTGTGTGGTGCCTAACGTTTTTAAAGTTGGTAGCTGTGTGTATGTTTGTGGGAGAGAGAGAGAGAGAGAGAGAGAGTGGTGTGTGTTTATGAAGGATACAGAGACATTGAGAGAGTGAGAGAGAAAGTGTGTGTGTGTGTGTGTGTGTGTGTGTGTGTGTGTGTGTGTGTGTGTGTGTGTGTGTGTGTGTGTGTGTGTGTGTGTGTGTGATGGCATATCATGTGTGGCAGCTGTAATCCCCTTCCAGCCATCACTCACCTTCTCTCTGTCTGCTCTTCCTATGCATTTTTTCCTCCACCAGTTTTTAAAATCTAATTTAGCCGTGATGGCGAGGGGGATGCAGACCCTGATCAGTCTTCTGTTGTTAGTTTTGTACATTTGATACATTGTAGCAGTGATCAATGTTTATATATTTAGCAGCGGCTAGAGCCAGTAAAATTGACACATTGTAGCAGCGGGCAGAGTGATCAATGTTTATATATTGTAGCAGCGGCTAGAGCCAGTAAAATTGATACATTGTAGCAGCGGGCAGAGTGATCAATGTTTATATATTGTAGCAGCGGCTAGAGCCAGTAAAATTGATACATTGTGGCAGCGGGCAGAACAAAATTGATACATTGTAGCAGCGGGCAGAACAAAGTTGATACATTGTAGCAGCGGGCAGAACAAAGTTGATACATTGTAGCAGCGGGCAGAACAAAGTTGATACATTGTAGCAGCGGGCAGAACAAAGTTGATACATTGTGGCAGCAAAGTTGATACATTGTGTGGGCAGAACAAAGTTGATACATTGTAGCAGCGGGCAGAACAAAATAGATACATTGTAGCAGCGGGCAGAACAAAATGGATACATTGTAGCAGCGGGCAGAACAAAGTTGATACATTGTAGCAGCGGGCAGAACAAAGTTCATACATTGTAGCAGCGGGCAGAACAAATTGATACAGCAGCGGGCAGAACAAAATTGATACATTGTAGCAGCGGGCAGAACAAAGTGAAGGATATGTGAAGGATCCTGGCCATGAAGTCATGAGTGAACAGGGAGTACAGGAGGACTGAGCATGCACCCCTGAGGGGCCTCCGTGTTGAGGATCAGCGTGGGGGATGTGTTGTTACCTACTCTTACAACCTGGAGGCGGCCTGTCAGGAAGTCCAGGATCCAGTTGCAGAGGCAGGTGTTTGGTCCCAGGGTCCTTAGCTTAGTGATCAGCTTTGAGGGTACTATGGTGTTGAATGCTGAGATGTAGTCAATGTTTAGCATTCTCACATACGGGTCGGTAGTGATTTAGGCAGGTTACCTAAGTGCTCTTGGGCACAGGGACTATGGTGGTCTGCTTGAAACGTGTTGGTATTACAGATTCGGACAGGGATAGGTTGAAAATGTCAGTGAAGACACTTGCCAGCTGGTCAGCGTATGCTCGGAGTACACGTTCTGGTAATCCGTATTGCCCTGCGGCCTTGTGAATGTTGACCTGCTTAAAGGTCTTACTCAGCTACTCAGCTGCAGAGAGTGATCACACAGTCATCTGGAACAGCTGATGCTCTCATGCATGCGTCAGTGTTACTTGCCTCGAAGCGAGCATAGAGGTTATTTAGCTTGTCTGGTAGGCTTGTGTCACTGGGCAGCTCTCGGCTGTGCTTCCCTTTGTAGTCTGTAATAGTTTGCAAGCCCTGCCACATCCCACGAGCGTTGGAGCCGGTGTAGTACAATTCGATCTTAGTCCTGTATTGACACTTTGCCTGTTTGATGGTTCGTCAGAGGACATAGCGGGATTTATTATACGCTTCCGGGTTAGAGTCCCGCTTCTTGAAAGCAGCAGCTCTACCCTTTAGCTCAGGGGAATGTTGCCTGTAATCCATGGCTTCTGGTTGGGGTATGTACGTACAGTCACTGTGGGGACGGCGTCCTCAATGCACTTATTGATAAAGCCAGTGACTGATGTGGTGTACTCCTCAATGCCATCGGAAGAATTCTGGAACATGTTCCAGTCTATGATAGCAAAACGGCCTTGTAGTTTACCATCTGCTTCATCTGACCACTTTTTTATAGACCGAGTCACTGGTGCTTCCTGCTTTAATTTTTGCTTAAGCAGGAATCAGGAGAATAGAATTATGGTCAGATTTCCCAAATGGAGGGTGAGAGAGAGCTTGTACGTGTCTCTATGTGTGGAGTAAAGGTGGTCTAGAATTTTTTCCCCCTCTGGTTGCACATTTAACATGCTGGTAGAAATGAGGTAAAACTGATTTAAGTTTCCCTGCTTTAAAGTCCCCGGCCACTAGGAGCTCCGCCTCTGGATGAGCATTTTCCTGTTTACTTATGGCCTTATACAGCTCATTGAGTGTGGTTTTAGTGCCAGCATTGGTCTGTGGTGGTAAATAGACAGCTACGAAAAATACAGATGAAAACTCGCTAGGTACATAGTGTGGTCTACAGCTTATCATGAGATACTCTACATCGGGCGAGCAGAACCTTGAGACTTCCTTAGATATCGTGCACCAGCTGTTGTTTAGATATAAGCATAGGCCCCCGCCCCGTGTCCTACCAGAGGCTTCTGTTCTGTCCTGCCGATAGAGTGTATAACCCACCAGCTGTTGTTTAGATATAAGCATAGGCTCCCCCGCCCCGTGTCCTACCAGAGGCTTCTGTTCTGTCCGGCCGATAGAGTGTATAACCCACCAGCTGTTGTTTAGATATAAGCATAGGCCCCCGCCCGTGTCTTACCAGAGGCTTCTGTTCTGTCCTGCCGATAGAGTGTATAACCCACCAGCTGTATGTTCTTCATGTCGTCGTTCAGCCACGACTCTGTGAAACATAAGATATTACAGTT
Source organism: Oncorhynchus keta (assembly GCF_023373465.1). Lineage (NCBI taxonomy): Eukaryota > Metazoa > Chordata > Actinopteri > Salmoniformes > Salmonidae > Oncorhynchus > Oncorhynchus keta. The sequence goes on from NC_068457.1 coordinate 27,467,297, forward strand.
TTTAATGTCCCGTTGGTAGAATATACATGCTTTCAGTTCGTCTCATTTATTTTCCAGCGATCAAACGTTAGCTAGCAGGATGGAAGGCAAAGGCAGATTAGCCACTCGTCGCCTGATCCTCACAAGGCATCTTTTCCCACAAAATCTCAGTTTTCTTCTCCAGAGAATGACGGGGATCTGGGCCTGGTCGGGTGTCTGTAGTATCTCCCTCCCGTCCGGCTCATGGAAGAAAAACTTGAGGTGAGTAATCACAGTTCTGATGACCAGAAGCTCTTTTCAGTCATAAGAGATGGTAGCAGCAACATTATGTACTAAACAAGTTACGAATAATGCAATAATTTTTGTTTAAATAGCATGGTTGGTTAAGAGCCGATAAGACTACAGCCCTCCCCTCCAACCTCATCATGGTTCTAGTCATCCACGGGGAAAGAAAATATCCAACTCAGCTCCCATAAAGACTTTGCATTCCAAATGGCACCCTATTCCCTACATAATGCACTACATGGTGTAAGAGTAGTGCACTACACGGTGTAAGAGTAGTGCACTACACGGTGTAAGAGTAGTGCACTACATAGGGAACAGGATGCCATTTGCAATGCAACCTTGATGAAATGATTGCAGTATGCAAAGAATGCTGTTGAGCCTGAGAGAAGAATATGTTTTCACAAGTAGTGTCTTGTGTTCAGGAAAACAAATCTAACTCTGTAGAAAAACACTAAACTCAAAGACAGTCATCATGTAACCAAAGCAGAACTCTTACTAGCTTCAAGAATGACCAGACACAGTTCTGTTAAAAGGAGTGCTGTTTGGTGTTGCTAGACTATTATTTGCTGATAACACTTAAATTCAAAAGCAATTCCCCCATTCTATTACGAGGCATTGGCGTTTTGTGCTGTTTTCTAAGATGTCTGTGAAGTTAAGTTGAACTGAGTGCTGTTACGCAACTGCAATCTGTTGGAAGACCTACTGTGATTCTCACATTATTTAAGAGGCATTGACTTTTGGGCTGTTTTTCTTTTACAGTGTAAGTGGGTAGACTGTAGACGGTTGTACACCTCTACATTATTCAGCCTGAGTGGTAGACTGTAGACGGTTGTACACCTCTACATTATTCAGCCTGAGTGGTAGACTGTAGACGGTTGTACACCTCTACATTATTCAGCCTGAGTGGTAGACTGTAGACATTATTCAGCCTGAGTGGTAGACTGTTGTACACCTCTACATTATTCAGCCTGAGTGGTAGACTGTTGTACACCTCTACATTATTCAGCCTGAGTGGTAGACGGTTGTACACCTCTACAGCCTGAGTGGTAGACTGTAGACGGTTGTCTACATTATTCAGCCTGAGTGGTAGAGACAGTTGTACACCTCTACATTATTCAGCCTGAGTGGTAGACTGTAGACGGTTGTACACCTCATTATTCAGCCTGAGTAGTAGACGGTTGTACACCTCTATATTATTCAGCCTGAGTGGTAGACGGTTGTACACCTCCTTGTACACCTCTACATTATTCAGCCTGAGTGGTAGACTGTACACCTCTATATTATTCAGCCTGAGTGGTTGTACACTGTTGTACACCTCTACATTATTCAGCCTGAGTGGTAGACTGTTGTACACCTCTACATTATTCAGCCTGAGTGGTAGACTGTAGTCGGTTGTACACCTCTACATTATTCAGCCTGAGTGGTAGACTGTAGACGGTTGTACACCTCTACATTATTCAGCCTGAGTGGTAGACTGTAGACGGTTGTACACCTCTACATTATTCAGCCTGGACTGTTGAGCCTGAGTGGTAGACGGTTGTACACCTCTAGACTCAGCCTGAGTAGTCGGTTGTACACCTCTACATTATTCAGCCTGAGTGGTAGACTGTTGTACACCTCTACATTATTCAGCCTGAGTGGTAGACAGTAGACGGTTGTACACCTCTACATTATTCAGCCTGAGTGGTAGACTGTAGACGGTTGTACACCTCTACATTATTCAGCCTGAGTGGTAGACTGTTGTACACCTCTACATTATTCAGCCTGAGTGGTAGACTGTTGTACACCTCTACATTATTCAGCCTGAGTGGTAGACTGTAGACGGTTGTACACCTCTACATTATTCAGCCTGAGTGGTAGACTGTAGACGGTTGTACACCTCTACATTATTCAGCCTGAGTGGTAGACTGTAGACGGTTGTACACCTCTACATTATTCAGCCTGAGTGGTAGACGGTTGTACACCTCTACATTATTCAGCCTGAGTGGTAGACTGTAGACGGTTGTACACCTCTACATTATTCAGCCTGAGTGGTAGACTGTAGACGGTTGTACACCTCTACATTATTCAGCCTGAGTGGTAGACTGTAGACGGTTGTACACCTCTACATTATTCAGCCTGAGTGGTAGACTGTAGACGGTTGTACACCTCTACATTATTCAGCCTGAGTGGTAGACTGTAGACGGTTGTACACCTCTACATTATTCAGCCTGAGTGGTAGACTGTAGACGGTTGTACACCTCTACATTATTCAGCCTGAGTGGAGACTGGACGGTTGTACACCTCTACATTATTCAGCCTGGTGGTAGACTACGGTTGTACACCTCTACATTATTCAGCCTGAGTGGTAGACTAGACGGTTGTACACCTCTACATTATTCAGCCTGAGTGGTAGACTGTAGACGGTTGTACACCTCTACATTATTCAGCCTGAGTGGTAGACTGTTGTACACCTCTACATTATTCAGCCTGAGTGGTAGACGGTTGTACACCTCTACATTATTCAGCCTGAGTGGTAGACTGTAGACGGTTGTACACCTCTACATTATTCAGCCTGAGTGGTACACCTCTACATTATTCAGACTGGTAGACGGTTGTACACCTCTACATTATTCAGCCTGAGTGGTAGACTGTAGTCGGTTGTACACCTCTACATTATTCAGCCTGAGTGTTGTAGACTGTTGTACTTGTACCTCTACATTATTCAGCCTGAGTGGTAGATTCAGCCTGAGTGTAGACTGTTGTACACCTCTACATTATTCAGCCTGAGTGGTAGACTGTAGACGGTTGTACACCTCTACATTATTCAGCCTGAGTGGTAGACTGTAGACGGTTGTACACCTCTACATTATTCAGCCTGAGTGGTAGACTGTCAGAGTGGTAGACGGTTGTACACCTCTACATTATTCAGCCTGAGTGGTAGACTGTAGACGGTTGTACACCTCTACATTATTCAGCCTGAGTGGTAGACTGTAGACGGTTGTACACCTCTACATTATTCAGCCTGAGTGGTAGACTGGTAGACGGTTGTACACCTCTACATTATTCAGCCTGAGTGGTAGACTGTAGACGGTTGTACACCTTCGGTTGTACATTATTCAGCCTGAGTGGTAGACTGTAGACGGTTGTACACCTCTACATTATTCAGCCTACATTATTCAGTGGTAGACTGTAGACGGTTGTACACCTCTACATTATTCAGCCTGAGTGGTAGACTGTAGACGGTTGTACACCTCTACATTATTCAGCCTGAGTGGTAGACTGTAGACGGTTGTACACCTCTACATTATTCAGCCTGTGGTAGTGGACGGTTGTACACCTCTACATTATTCAGCCTGAGTGGTAGACGGTTGTACACCTCTACATTATTCAGCCTGAGTGGTAGACTGTAGACGGTTGTACACCTCTACATTATTCAGCCTGAGTAGTGGACTGTTGTACACCTCTACATTATTCAGCCTGAGTGGTAGACGGTTGTACACCTCTACATTATTCAGCCTGAGTGGGAGACTGTAGTCGGTTGTACACCTCTACATTATTCAGCCTGAGTAGTAGACGGTTGTACACCTCTACATTATTCAGCCTGAGTGGTAGACTGTAGACGGTTGTACACCTCTACATTATTCAGCCTGAGTGGTAGACGGTTGTACACCTCTACATTATTCAGCCTGAGTGGTAGACTGTTGTACACCTCTACATTATTCAGCCTGAGTGGTAGACTGTTGTACACCTCTACATTATTCAGCCTGAGTGGTAGACGGTTGTACACCTCTACATTATTCAGCCTGAGTGGTAGACTGTAGACGGTTGTACACCTCTACATTATTCAGCCTGAGTGGTAGACTGTTGTACACCTAGACTACATTATTCAGCCTGAGTGGTAGACGGTTGTACACCTCTACATTATTCAGCCTGAGTGGTAGACTGTAGACGGTTGTACACCTCTACATTATTCAGCCTGAGTGGTAGACTGTAGACGGTTGTACACCTCTACATTATTCAGCCTGAGTAGTAGACTGCCTAGACGGTTGTACACCTCTCAGCCATTATTCAGCCTGAGTGGTAGACTGTAGACGGTTGTACACCTCTACATTATTCAGCCTGAGTGGTAGACTGTAGACGGTTGTACACCTCTACATTATTCAGCCTGTGTAGTGGACTGTTGTACACCTCTACATTATTCAGCCTGAGTGGTAGACGGTTGTACACCTCTACATTATTCAGCCTGAGTGGTAGACTGTAGACGGTTGTACACCTCTACATTATTCAGCCTTAGTAGTGGACTGTTGTACACCTCTACATTATTCAGCCTGAGTGGTAGACGGTTGTACACCTCTACATTATTCAGCCTGAGTGGGAGACTGTAGTCGGTTGTACACCTCTACATTATTCAGCCTGAGTAGTAGACTGTTGTACACCTCTACATTATTCAGCCTGAGTGGTAGACTGTTGTACACTTCTTACACCTCTACATTTTCAGCCTGAGTAGTAGACGGTTGTACACCTCTATATTATTCAGCCTGAGTGGTAGACTGTTGTACACCTCTACATTATTCAGCCTGAGTGGTAGACTGTTGTACACCTCTACATTATTCAGCCTGAGTAGTAGACGGTTGTACACCTCTATATTATTCAGCCTGAGTGGTAGACTGTAGACTGTTGTACACCTCTACATTATTCAGCCTGAGTAGTAGACTGTTGTACACCTCTACATTATTCAGCCTGAGTGGTAGACGGTTGTACACCTCTACATTATTCAGCCTGAGTGGTAGACAGTAGACGGTTGTACACCTCTACATTATTCAGCCTGAGTGGTAGACTGTAGACGGTTGTACACCTCTACATTATTCAGCCTGAGTGGTAGACTGTAGACGGTTGTACACCTCTACATTATTCAGCCTGAGTGGTAGACTGTAGACGGTTGTACACCTCTACATTATTCAGCCTGAGTGGTAGACTGTAGATGGTTGTACACCTCTACATTATTCAGCCTGTGTAGTGGACTGTTGTACACCTCTACATTATTCAGCCTGAGTGGTAGACGGTTGTACACCTCTACATTATTCAGCCTGAGTGGTAGACTGTAGACGGCTGTACACCTCTACATTATTCAGCCTGAGTAGTGGACTGTTGTACACCTCTACATTATTCAGCCTGAGTGGTAGACGGTTGTACACCTCTACATTATTCAGCCTGAGTGGGAGACTGTAGTCGGTTGTACACCTCTACATTATTCAGCCTGAGTAGTAGACTGTTGTACACCTCTACATTATTCAGCCTGAGTGGTAGACTGTTGTACACTTGTACACCTCTACATTTTTCAGCCTGAGTAGTAGACGGTTGTACACCTCTATATTATTCAGCCTGAGTGGTAGACTGTTGTACACCTCTACATTATTCAGCCTGAGTGGTAGACTGTTGTACACCTCTACATTATTCAGCCTGAGTAGTAGACGGTTGTACACCTCTATATTATTCAGCCTGAGTGGTAGACTGTAGACTGTTGTACACCTCTACATTATTCAGCCTGAGTGGTAGACTGTTGTACACCTCTACATTATTCAGCCTGAGTGGTAGACGGTTGTACACCTCTACATTATTCAGCCTGAGTGGTAGACAGTAGACGGTTGTACACCTCTACATTATTCAGCCTGAGTGGTAGACTGTAGACGGTTGTACACCTCTACATTATTCAGCCTGAGTGGTAGACTGTAGACGGTTGTACACCTCTACATTATTCACCCTGAGTGGTAGACTGTAGACGGTTGTACACCTCTACATTATTCAGCCTGAGTGGTAGACTGTAGACGGTTGTACACCTCTACATTATTCAGCCTGTGTAGTGGACTGTTGTACACCTCTACATTATTCAGCCTGAGTGGTAGACGGTTGTACACCTCTACATTATTCAGCCTGAGTGGTAGACTGTAGACGGTTGTACACCTCTACATTATTCAGCCTTAGTAGTGGACTGTTGTACACCTCTACATTATTCAGCCTGAGTGGTAGACGGTTGTACACCTCTACATTATTCAGCCTGAGTGGGAGACTGTAGTCGGTTGTACACCTCTACATTATTCAGCCTGAGTAGTAGACTGTTGTACACCTCTACATTATTCAGCCTGAGTGGTAGACTGTTGTACACTTGTACACCTCTACATTTTTCAGCCTGAGTAGTAGACGGTTGTACACCTCTATATTATTCAGCCTGAGTGGTAGACTGTTGTACACCTCTACATTATTCAGCCTGAGTGGTAGACTGTTGTACACCTCTACATTATTCAGCCTGAGTAGTAGACGGTTGTACACCTCTATATTATTCAGCCTGAGTGGTAGACTGTAGACTGTTGTACACCTCTACATTATTCAGCCTGAGTGGTAGACTGTTGTACACCTCTACATTATTCAGCCTGAGTGGTAGACGGTTGTACACCTCTACATTATTCAGCCTGAGTGGTAGACAGTAGACGGTTGTACACCTCTACATTATTCAGCCTGAGTGGTAGACTGTAGACGGTTTGTACACCTCTACATTATTCAGCCTGTGTAGTGGACTGTTGTACACCTCACATTATTCAGCCTGAGTGGTAGACGGTTGTACACCTCTACATTATTCAGCCTGAGTGGGAGACTGTAGTCGGTTGTACACCTCTACATTATTCAGCCTGAGTAGTAGACGGTTGTACACCTCTATATTATTCAGCCTGAGTGGTAGACTGTAGACTGTTGTACACCTCTACATTATTCAGCCTGAGTGGTAGACGGTTGTACACCTCTACATTATTCAGCCTGAGTGGTAGACTGTAGACGGTTGTACACCTCTACATTATTCAGCCTGTGTAGTGGACTGTTGTACACCTCTACATTATTCAGCCTGAGTAGTAGACGGTTTGTACACCTCTACATTATTCAGCCTGAGTGGTAGACGGTTGTACACCTCTACATTATTCAGCCTGAGTGGTAGACTGTAGACGGTTGTACACCTCTACATTATTCAGCCTGAGTGGGAGACTGTAGTCGGTTGTACACCTCTACATTATTCAGCCTGAGTGGTAGACTGTAGACGGTTGTACACCTCTACATTATTCAGCCTGAGTGGTAGACTGTAGACGGTTGTACACCTCTACATTATTCAGCCTGAGTGGTAGACTGAGACGGTTGTACACCTCATCACATTATTCAGCCTGAGTGGTAGACTGTAGGCGGTTGTACACCTCTACATTATTCAGCCTGAGTGGTAGACTGTAGACGGTTGTACACCTCTACATTATTCAGCCTGAGTGGTAGACTGTAGACGGTTGTACACCTCTACATTATTCAGCCTGAGTGGTAGACTGTAGACGGTTGTACACCTCTACATTATTCAGCCTGAGTGGTAGACTGTAGACGGTTGTACACCTCTACATTATTCAGCCTGAGTGGTAGACTGTAGACGGTTGTACACCTCTACATTATTCAGCCTGTGTAGTGGACTGTTGTACACCTCTACATTATTCAGCCTGAGTGGTAGACGGTTGTACACCTCTACATTATTCAGCCTGAGTGGTAGACAGACGGTTGTACACCTCTACATTATTCAGCCTTAGTAGTGGACTGTTGTACACCTCTACATTATTCAGCCTGAGTGGTAGACGGTTGTACACCTCTACATTATTCAGCCTGAGTGGGAGACTGTAGTCGGTTGTACACCTCTACATTATTCAGCCTGAGTAGTAGACTGTTGTACACCTCTACATTATTCAGCCTGAGTGGTAGACTGTTGTACACTTGTACACCTCTACATTTTCAGCCTGAGTAGTAGACGGTTGTACACCTCTATATTATTCAGCCTGAGTGGTAGACTGTTGTACACCTCTACATTATTCAGCCTGAGTGGTAGACTGTTGTACACCTCTACATTATTCAGCCTGAGTAGTAGACGGTTGTACACCTCTATATTATTCAGCCTGAGTGGTAGACTGTAGACTGTTGTACACCTCTACATTATTCAGCCTGAGTGGTAGACTGTAGACTGTTGTACACCTCTACATTATTCAGCCTGAGTGGTAGACGGTTGTACACCTCTACATTATTCAGCCTGAGTGGTAGACAGTAGACGGTTGTACACCTCTACATTATTCAGCCTGAGTGGTAGACTGTAGACGGTTGTACACCTCTACATTATTCAGCCTGTGTAGTGGACTGTTGTACACCTCTACATTATTCAGCCTGAGTGGTAGACGGTTGTACACCTCTACATTATTCAGCCTGAGTGGGAGACTGTAGTCGGTTGTACACCTCTACATTATTCAGCCTGAGTAGTAGACGGTTGTACACCTCTATATTATTCAGCCTGAGTGGTAGACTGTAGACTGTTGTACACCTCTACATTATTCAGCCTGAGTGGTAGACGGTTGTACACCTCTACATTATTCAGCCTGAGTGGTAGACAGTAGACGGTTGTACACCTCTACATTATTCAGCCTGAGTGGTAGACTGTAGACGGTTGTACACCTCTACATTATTCAGCCTGAGTGGTAGACTGTAGACGGTTGTACACCTCTACATTATTCAGCCTGAGTGGTAGACTGTAGACGGTTGTACACCTCTACATTATTCAGCCTGAGTGGTAGACTGTAGACGGTTGTACACCTCTACATTATTCAGCCTGAGTAGTAGACTGTAGTCGGTTGTACACCTCTACATTATTCAGCCTGAGTAGTAGACGGTTGTACACCTCTACATTATTCAGCCTGAGTGGTAGACGGTTGTACACCTCTACATTATTCAGCCTGAGTGGGAGACTGTAGTCGGTTGTACACCTCTACATTATTCAGCCTGAGTGGTAGACTGTAGTCGGTTGTACACCTCTACATTATTCAGCCTGAGTGGTAGACTGTAGACGGTTGTACACCTCTACATTATTCAGCCTGAGTGGTAGACTGTAGACGGTTGTACACCTCTACATTATTCAGCCTGAGTGGTAGACTGTAGACGGTTGTACACCTCTACATTATTCAGCCTGAGTGGTAGACTGTAGACGGTTGTACACCTCTACATTATTCAGCCTGAGTGGTAGACTGTAGACGGTTGTACACCTCTACATTATTCAGCCTGAGTGGTAGACTGTAGACGGTTGTACACCTCTACATTATTCAGCCTGTGTAGTGGACTGTTGTACACCTCTACATTATTCAGCCTGAGTGGTAGACGGTTGTACACCTCTACATTATTCAGCCTGAGTGGTAGACTGTAGACGGTTGTACACCTCTACATTATTCAGCCTGAGTAGTGGACTGTTGTACACCTCTACATTATTCAGCCTGAGTGGTAGACGGTTGTACACCTCTACATTATTCAGCCTGAGTGGTAGACAGTAGACGGTTGTACACCTCTACATTATTCAGCCTGAGTGGTAGACTGTAGACGGTTGGCTCTGTATGCTCTACGCCACACACACACACACACACACACACACACACACACACACACACTTTATTTGAATCCACAAATCTCATTACATCATAGAGGATCCAAACATTTCAGAGGACACCGAAGGAAATTAAAGCACCTTCTTCACACAACTAACATAACAACTGAAACAGAGCAGAACCTTCTCCTTCACACAACTAACATAACAACTGAAACAGTGCAGTACCTTCTCCTTCACACAACTAGGCTGACCATAACAACTGAAACAGTGCAGTACCTTCTCCTTCACACAACTAGGCTGACCATAACAGCTGAAACAGAGCAGTATCTTCTCCTTCAGGATTTACTTAGTGCTTTAATATGGATAAATTCCTAGCATGAACTGTGTTTTGATTTAATTCTTATTTACTCATTTTAGTGACTTTCTTTCCTGTGAATTGCCTAACCCCTTTTTGAGTGCTGGTCTCGGGAAGAGCCGACCGTAACAACCCTGCTCGGGAAGAGCCGGCCCGTAACAACCCTGCTCGGGAAGAGCCGAGCCGTAACAACCCTGCTCAGGAAGGGCCGACCGTGACAACCCTGCTCGGGAAGGGCCAACCGTAACAACCCTGCTCAGGAAGGGCCGGCCGTAACAACCCTGCTCGGGAAGAGCCGACCGTAAAACCCCCTGCTCGGGAAGAGCCGACCGTAAAACCCTGCTCGGGACAAAGAGCCGACCGTAACAACCCTGCTCGGGACAAAGAGCCGACCGTAACAACCCTGCTCGGGACAAAGAGCCGACCGTAACAACCCTGCTCGGGACAAAGAGCCGACCGTAACAACCCTGCTCGGGAAGGGCCGACCGTAACAACCCTGCTCGGGAAGAGCCGACCGTAACAACCCTGCTCGGGAAGGGCCGACCGTAACAACCCTGCTCGGGAAGAGCCGACCGTAACAACCCTGCTCGGGAAGAGCCGACCGTAACAACCCTGCTCGGGACAAAGAGCCGACCGTAACAACCCTGCTCGGGAAGAGCCGACCGTAACAACCCTGCTCGGGAAGAGCCGACCGTAACAACCCTGCTCGGGAAGAGCCGACCGTAACAACCCTGCTCGGGAAGAGCCGACCGTAACAACCCTGCTCGGGAAGGGCCGACCGTAACAACCCTGCTCGGGAAGAGCCGACCGTAACAACCCTGCTCGGGAAGAGCCCGACCGTAACAACCCTGCTCGGGACAAAGAGCCGAACGAGGTGTGATTGTGTACCAATGGTTTCCAGTATGATGATGCTTCTGATGAAGCTTTCTCCACCCTTACCAGACGTGGTCTGCTACGGAGGCCTCGGAACCCCATGATGCCAACACAGAGGCCGTGACTACCGCATCACAACCCCATGATGCCAACACAGAGGCCGTGACTACCGCATCGCAACCCCATGATGCCAACACAGAGGCCGTGACTACCGCATCACAACCCCATGATGCCAACACAGAGGCCGTGACTACCGCATCACAACCCCATGATGCCAACACAGAGGCCGTGACTACCTCATCACAACCCCATGATGCCAACACAGAGGCTGTGACTACCGCATCACAACCCCATGATGCCAACACAGAGGCCGTGACTACCGCATCACAACCCCATGATGCCAACACAGAGGCCGTGACTACCGCATCACAACCCCATGATGCCAACACAGAGGCCGTGACTACCGCATCAGAACCCCATGATGCCAACACAGAGGCTGTGACTACCGCATCGGAACCCCATGATGCCAACACAGAGGCCGTGACTACCGCATCACAACCCCATGATGCCAACACAGAGGCCATGACTACCGCATCACAACCCCATGATGCCAACACAGAGGCCGTGACTACCGCATCACAACCCCATGATGCCAACACAGAGGCTGTGACTACCACATCACAACCCGATAATGCCAACACAGAGGCCGTGACTACCGCATCACAACCCCATGATGCCAACACAGAGGCCGTGACTACCTCATCACAACCCCATGATGCCAACACAGAGGCTGTGACTACCGCATCACAACCCCATGATGCCAACACAGAGGCCGTGACTACCGCATCACAACCCCATGATGACAACACAGAGGCTGTGACTACCGCATCACAACCCCATGATGCCAACACAGAGGCTGTGACTACCTCATCACAACCCCATGATGCCAACACAGAGGCCGTGACTACCGCATCACAACCCCATGATGCCAACACAGAGGCCGTGACTACCGTATCGGAACCCCATGATGCCAACACAGAGGCCGTGACTACCGCATCACAACCCCATGATGCCAACACAGAGGCTGTGACTACCGCATCGGAACCCCATGATGCCAACACAGAGGCCGTGACTACCGCATCGGAACCCCATGATGCCAACACAGAGGCCGTGACTACCGCATCGGAACCCCATGATGCCAACACAGAGGCCGTGACTACCTCATCACAACCCCATGCTGCCAACACAGAGGCCGTGACTATCGCATCGTAACCCCATGATGCCAACACAGAGGCCGTGACTACCTCATCACAACCCCATGATGCCAACACAGAGGCCGTGACTACCGCATCACAACCCCATGATGCCAACACAGAGGCTGTGACTACCTCATCACAACCCCATGATGCCAACACAGAGGCCGTGACTACCGCATCACAACCCCATGATGCCAACACAGAGGCCGTGACTACCTCATCACAACCCCATGATGCCAACACAGAGGCCATGACTACCTCATCACAACCCCATGATGCCAACACAGAGGCTGTGACTACCTCATCACAACCCCATGATGCCAACACAGAGGCGGTGACTACCGCATCGGAACCCCATGATGCCAACACAGAGGCCAAGACTACCTCATCACAACCCCATGATGCCAACACAGAGGCCATGACTACCGCATCACAACCCCATGATGCCAACACAGAGGCCATGACTACCTCATCACAACCCCATGATGCCAACACAGAGGCCATGACTACCGCATCACAACCCCATGATGCCAACACAGAGGCCATGACTACCTCATCACAACCCCATGTTGCCAACACAGAGGACATGACTACCTCATCACAACCCCATGATGCCAACACAGAGGCCATGACTACCTCATCACAACCCCATGATGCCAACACAGAGGCCAAGACTACCTCATCACAACCCCATGATGCCAACACAGAGGCCATGACTACCTCATCACAACCCCATGATGCCAACACAGAGGCCGTGACTACCTCATCACAACCCCATCATGCCAACACAGAGGCCGTGACTACCTCATCACAACCCCATGATGCCAACACAGAGGCCGTGACTACCGCATCACAACCCGATAATGCCAACACAGAGGCCGTGACTACCACATCACAACCCCATGATGCCAACGCAGAGGCCGTGACTACCGCATCACAACCCGATAATGCCAACACAGAGGCTGTGACTACCGCATCGGAACCCCATGATGCCAAGACAGAGGCCGTGACTACCGCATCACAACCCCATGATGCCAACACAGAGGCTGTGACTACCTCATCACAACCCCATGATGCCAACACAGAGGCCGTGACTACCACATCACAACCCCATGATGCCAACACAGAGGCCATGACTACCGCATCACAACCCCATGATGCCAACACAGAGGCCATGACTACCGCATCACAACCCCATGATGCCAACACAGAGGCCATGACTACCGCATCACAACCCCATGATGCCAACACAGAGGCCGTGACTACCACATCACAACCCCATGATGCCAACACAGAGGCCATGACTACCGCATCACAACCCCATGATGCCAACACAGAGGCCGTGACTACCACATCACAACCCCATGATGCCAACACAGAGGCCATGACTACCGCATCACAACCCCATGATGCCAACACAGAGGCCATGACTACCGCATCACAACCCCATGATGCCAACACAGAGGCTGTGACTACCGCATCACAACCCCATGATGCCAACACAGAGGCCGTGACTACCTCATCACAACGCCATGATGCCAACACAGAGGCCATGACTACCGCATCACAACCCGATAATGCCAACACAGAGGCGACAAACGCTCCATGCCAAGCAACTAAAGACTCTAGAGTCTAGAGTGTGTTGTGATGTGGGCCCGGGCCTGTTCTGTGTTCTGTGATGCTTCTATCCTGTAACCCTCTTTTAATATTTAGATATTAGAGGACCGTAAACACTGACCTCCTGCCTGTGTCTGTGGTATTGGGATTGAAAGAACTTTGGTTTTTGACATTAAACAACACACACAAGGGAGCTCCCGAGTGGCACAGCTGTCTAAGGCACTGAATCTCTGTGCAAGAGGCGTCACTACAGTACCTGGTTCAAATCCAGGCTGGATGTGATTCAGCCTGGAGAGTTCAGCCTGGATTTGAACCAGGTACTGTAGTGACCTCTTGCACAGAGACTCAGTCTCATAGGGCGGCGTTGTCCGGGTTCGGCCGGTGTAGGTGGTTAAATAAAAAATATAACACACACACACACGTTCATGTTTATATATTATAGCAAACTGTTTATGTTCCATTTAATATATTGGACAATGATCCTCTGCCAATGCCATTCACGGGATTTTACCGCCATCACGCACCAAACCTCTGACGCCAAATTTGGTATCTCATAGGAGGCACTACCTCCGATGGGTGACATGTTGGTATAATTATGTAGGAACAATATTTGTTTAACTTTTACCAGACCCTGGCTTGGTTTGACTCAGCTGTCTCTTAAACACGTCGCTATTTAGGATCGGGGGGAGTTGTCACTACGGATCAGTCCCAAGCGCCACCCTATTCCCTACACAATACTTTTGACCTTGAGTCCTATTGGCTAAATAGTACACTACATAGTGCTTTCATTTCATTGTCATTTGGGACGCAGACAACCAGAAACATAACACTTGCTTCCACACTTCTGAAACTCATGTTCAGGTCCGCTGAAGGACATGACTACCGTCACCCAAGTTGTTCTGAGTAAAAAGGTTTTTAGTGTCAAACTGTTAAATGTTGTCTCAGCATTGTATTGATCTGTGTCTACAGAAGCTGGCTCTCTGACTACCTCCTGCAGACTAGAGATTCCAAGGCAATCGTTTAAACACTCAAGGTGACTTTTTCCCAACTCCACCCACTCAAAGAGTCAAAGGTCATTTAGTTAATTTGGGCAAGTGAATCCACTAAAACGCCATGTTACTCCTGAGCAAAAGTCTCTGTCGATGTCTTTGTGTTATAATTAAAGTTGGACAAGCATTTAATGAGAGATCACTTTCCCGTGACGTTATGCACACTGGGTCCAATGAGTTGGTGCATATATGCCGACTACACAGCAGAAGTAGCTTTACAAAAAACATGTCAGTCAAAGAGCACACCAGACATCGAACCACAGAGAGAGAGAGAGAGAGAGAGAGAGAGAGAGAGAGAGAGAGAGAGAGAGAGAGAGAGAGAGAGAGAGAGAGAGAGAGAGAGAGAGAGAGAGAGAGAGAGAGGAGACAGAGAGAGAGAGAGAGGAGAGAAGGAGACGAGAGAGAGGAGAGAGAGAGAGAGGGAGAAGGAGACAGAGAGAGAGAGAGAGAGAGAGAGAGAGAGAGAGAGAGAGAGGAGAAAGGAGAGAAAGGAGACAGAGAGAGAGAGAGAGAGAGAGAGAGAGAGAGAGACAGAGAGAGAGAGAGAGCGAGAGAGAGAGAGAGAGAGAGAGAGAGAGAGAGAGAGAAAGGACAGAGAGAGAGAGAGAGAGAGAGAAAGGAGAGAAAGGAGAGAAAGAGAGAGAGAGAGAGAGAGAGAGAGAGAGAGAGAGAGAGAAAGGAGACAGAGAGAGAGAGAGAGAAAGGAGAGAAAGGAGACAGAGAGAGAGAGAGAGACAGAGAGAGAGAGAGACAGAGAGAGAGAGAGAGAGAGAGAGAGAGAGAGAAAGGAGACAGAGAGGGAGACAGAGACAGAGACAGAGAGAAAGGAGAGAAAAGACAGAGAGAGAGAGAGAGAGACAGAGAGAGAGAGAGACAGAGAGAGAGAAAGGAGACAGAGAGGAGACAGAGAGAGAGAGAGAGAGAGAGAGAGAGAGAGAGAGAGAGAGAGAAAGGAGACAGAGAGGGAGACAGAGAGGGAGACAGAGAGAGAGAGAGAGAGAGAGAGAGAGAGAGAGAGAGAGAGAGAGAGAGAGAGAGAGAGAGGAGACAGAGAAACAGAAAGAGAGCATTAATATATATTCTGTTTTATCTCTGCTTGACAGAAAGAGTAAACATCGTCTGGACACCGACAGCGCTTCGCCTCAGCAGATGATTCTAATGTTACACACAGAGGTGTGCGTTCCAAAATGACACCCTATCCAATACTTTCTGAAGTATTGGTCTGAAGTATCGGTCTGAAGTAGTGCACTATGTAGTGAATGAAGTCCCATTTGGGACACAGACAAGATCAATGCCTCGCAGAGATAATGTGATGGATGGAACTATAACAACGGTCCAGTAGCACTCTCCAAGTACACTTGATTTTAATGGCTTGAATCTTCAATTTAAAAGGACTTCTATATTGATCTCTTCACACTTCCTTGTTCATCATCTTTTCAGGTTTTCTTTCTACAGGTTGACAGATAATTTGTTAGCCATCTATCCCCTCTGACAGCAGTGATCTGAATGACAAGGTCCAGATGGTTCCTATGTCTGTCCACAACACAGCATACTAACAAAGTGGTTTATTTGGCTCTGTTACGAATAAGCAATGAACACAATGAACATAAAAGCCTCTGTGCCAACTGCCAACAACTGAACCCATTTCACACTACTGAGCTAGAGACAAACTGAGCCATGCCACACTGTATCTGTACTGAGCTGGCCTGGTTACTAATCCTCCATGGTTGTATCTGTACTGAGCTGGCATGGTTACTAATCCTCCATGGTTGTATCTGTACTGAGCTGGCCTGGTTACTAATCCTCCATGGTTGTATCTGTACTGAGCTGGCCTGGTTACTAATCCTTCATGGTTGTATCTGTACTAATCCTCCATGGTAGTATCTGTACTGAGCTGGCCTGGTTACTAATCCTCCATGGTTGTATCTGTACTGAGCTGGCCTGGTTACTAATCCTCCATGGTTGTATCTGTACTGAGCTGGCCTGGTTACTAATCCTCCATGGTAGTATCTGTACTGAGCTGGCCTGGTTACTAATCCTTCATGGTTGTATCTGTACTGAGCTGGCCTGGTTACTAATCCTCCATGGTAGTATCTGTACTGAGCTGGCCTGGTTACTAATCCTCCATGGTTGTATCTGTACTGAGCTGGCCTGGTTACTAATCCTCCATGGTTGTATCTGTACTGAGCTGGCCTGGTTACTAATCCTCCATGGTTGTATCTGTACTGAGCTGGTCTGGTTACTAATCCTCCATGGTTGTATCTGTACTGAGCTGGCCTGGTTACTAATCCTCCATGGTTGTATCTGTACTGAGCTGGCCTGGTTACTAATCCTCCATGGTTGTATCTGTACTGAGCTGGCCTGGTTACTTATCCTCCATGGTTGTATCTGTACTGAGCTGGTCTGATTACTAATCCTCCATGGTTGTATCTGTACTGAGCTGGCCTGGTTACTAATCCTCCATGGTTGTATCTGTACTGAGCTGGCCTGGTTACTTATCCTCCATGGTTGTATCTGTACTGAGCTGGTCTGATTACTAATCCTCCATGGTTGTATCTGTACTGAGCTGGCCTGGTTACTAATCCTCCATGGACACATCCAGGCACATTCTATAGGCAAAAATGTCTAAACCAATGCCATTAGATTGAGATGGGTCCATCATGGCCCAATCATTACGCTGTTCTAACCCAATGCCATTAGATTGAGATGGGTCCATCATGGCCCAATCATTACGCTGTTCTAACCCAATGCCATTAGATTGAGATGGGTCCATCGTGGCCCGATCATTACGCTGTTCTAACCCAATGTCATTAGATTGAGATGGGTCCATCATGGCCCGATCATTACGCAGTTCTAACCCAATGTCATTAGATTGAGATGGGTCCATCGTGACCCAATCATTACGCTGTTCTAAACCAATGCCATTAGATTGAGATGGGTCCATCATGGCCCAATCATTACGCTGTTCTAACCCAATGCCATTAGATTGAGATGGGTCCATCATGGCCCAATCATTACGCTGTTCTAAACCAATGCCATTAGATTGAGACGGGTCCATCATGGCCCAATCATTACGCTGTTCTAACCCAATGCCATTAGATTGAGATGGGTCCATCATGGCCCAATCATTACGCTGTTCTAACCCAATGCCATTAGATTGAGATGGGTCCATCGTGGCCCAATCATTACGCTGTTCTAAACCAATGCCATTAGATTGAGATGGGTCCATCGTGGCCCAATCATTACGCTGTTCTAAACCAATGCCATTAGATTGAGTTGGGTCCATCGTGGCCCAATCATTACGCTGTTCTAAACCAATGCCATTAGATTGAGATGGGTCCATCATGGCCCAATCATTACGCTGTTCTAACCCAATGTCATTAGATTGAGATGGGTCCATCGTGGCCCAATCATTACGCTGTTCTAACCCAATGCCATTAGATTGAGATGGGTCCATCGTGGCCCAATCATTACGCTGTTCTAACCCAATGTCATTAGATTGAGATGGGTCCATCGTGACCCAATCATTACGCTGTTCTAACCCAATGTCATTAGATTGAGACGGGTCCATCGTGGCCCAATCATTACGCTGTTCTAACCCAATGTCATTAGATTGAGATGGGTCCATCGTGGCCCAATCATTACGCTGTTCTAACCCAATGCCATTAGATTGAGATGGGTCCATCGTGGCCCAATCATTACGCTGTTCTAAACCAATGCCATTAGATTGAGATGGGTCCATCGTGGCCCAATCATTACGCTGTTCTAACCCAATGTCATTAGATTGAGATGGGTCCATCGTGGCCCAATCATTACGCTGTTCTAACCCAATGTCATTAGATTGAGATGGGTCCATCGTGGCCCAATCATTACGCTGTTCTAAACCAATGCCATTAGATTGAGTTGGGCCCAACAGCGTAATGATTGGGCCATGATGGACCCATCTCAATCTAATGCCATTGGTTAGAACAGTAGACATTTTTGCCTATAGAATGTGCCTGGATGTGTCACAGTAAAAATCACCTCTCAATTGACCCTGTTTCTGTTTTCAGGAGGTTGGCCTTTTCTCTTGACAGGGTGCTGAGAACAATGTCTCTTTGAGAAATGAGCCCTAGAAATACAAGTACATTCAGTTAACCTCGAAATCCCTTTCAGATGCTTTTCACATGATGTGTCACAGTAAAATGAGACCGAAGGTATTTTGTTCTGAGAACGTCAATCTTCTCACCTCTATGGCTGTGTCACAAATGGCACACTATTCCCTATATAGTATATACACTATATATACTATATATACAAAAGTATGTAGACACTTTCAAATTAGTGGATTCAGTTATTTCTGCCACACCCGTTGCTGACAGGTGTATAAAGTCGAGCACACAGCCATGCGATCTCACAGCCATAGACAAACATTGGAGGTAGAAAATGGCCTTCCTGAAGAGCTCAGTGACTTTCAACGTGGCACCGGCAAAGGATGCCACCTTTCCAACAAGTCAGTTCGTCAAATTTCTGCCCTGCTAGAGCTGCCCAGGTCAACTGTAAGTGCTGTTATTGTGAAGTGCAAATGTCTAGGAGCAACAACGGCTCAGCCGCGAAGTGGTAGGCCACACAAGCTCACAGAACGGGACCCCCGAGTGCTGAAGTGCAGTGGGTAAAAATGACATTCTAGATGATTCTGTGCTTCCAACTTTGTGGCAATAGTTTGGGGAAGGCCCTTTCTTGTTTCAGCATGACAATGCCCCCGTGCACAAAGCGAGGTCCATACATAGACTGCGAGCCAGGCCTAATCGCCCAACATCACTAATGCTCTTGTGGCTAAATGGGAGCAAGTCCACGCAGCAATGATCCAACATCTAGTGGAAAGCCTTCCCAGAAGAGAGGAGGCTGTTATAGCAGCAAAGGGGGACCAACTCCAAATGAATGGCCATGATTTTAGAACGAGATGTTTGACTAGCAAGTGTCCACGTACTTTTGGTCATGTAGTTTATGTTTTATTGTGAGCTACCTATGGGCCCTATAGGTGTCTTTTGGGACAGGTTGGTCTTGTCAGAACGGGCCAAGGCAGGTCTTGTCAGAACGGGCCAAGGCAGGTCTTGTCAGAACGGGCCAAGGCAGGTCTTGTCAGAACGGGCCAAGGCAGGTCTTGTCAGAACAGGCCACGGCAGGTCTTGTCAGAACGGGCCAAGGCAGGTCTTGTCAGAACGGGCCAAGGCAGGTCTTGTCAGAACGGGCCACGGCAGGTCTTGTCAGAACGGGCCAAGGCAGGTCTTGTCAGAACGGGCCAAGGCAGGTCTTGTCAGAACGGGCCACGGCAGGTCTTGTCAGAACGGGCCAAGGCAGTTCTTGTCAGAACAGGCCACTGCAGGTCTTGTCAGAACGGTCCAAGGCAGGTCTTGTCAGAACAGGCCACGGCAGGTCTTGTCAGAACAGGCCAAGGCAGGTCTTGTCAGAACAGGCCACGGCAGGTCTTGTCAGAACGGGCCACGGCAGGTCTTGTCAGAATGGGCCAAGGCAGGTCTTGTCAGAACGGGCCAAGGCAGGTCTTGTCAGAACAGGCCACGGCAGGTCTTGTCAGAACGGTCCAAGGCAGGTCTTGTCAGAACAGGCCACGGCAGGTCTTGTCAGAACAGGCCAAGGCAGGTCTTGTCAGAACAGGCCAAGGCAGGTCTTGTCAGAACGGGCCAAGGCAGGTCTTGTCAGAACAGGCCACGGCAGGTCTTGTCAGAACAGGCCAAGGCAGGTCTTGTCAGAACAGGCCAAGGCAGGTCTTGTCAGAACGGGCCAAGGCAGGGGTGTTAGCAGGGGAAAATGTCACAAAATCCCTTTTTAGAGGCATTTCATCGGACTCTCACCTTACACAGCGATGACGACGTTAAAAAGGTGCGATCACACATTTGGAACCAAAGACCTTGGAGCCATGCGGGGGTTGTGGTGTGAACTATGTGTTGCAACTCAATTGGCACCCTATTCCCTATGTAGTGCACTACCCCATAGGGCTCTGGTCAAAAGTAATGCACTACAGTATATAGAGAATACTGTGCCATTTGGGACGTCCATCAGCACAGCTTGTCCTCGTCAGAGCAGGATGCTACTGAGGAGTCAGCAGCAATATGCTGTCTGAGTGTCAGCCGGTTCTGTTCCTGCTAAGTGCTTCTGAGATCCGGTGAAGACGGTAGTGTTTTTGACAACTATGGTTTGGAGTCCCAAATGGCGCCCTATTCCTATGTAGTGCTCTACTTTTGACCAGGGTCCACAGGGCTGTGGTTAAAAGTAGTGCACTATATAGGGAATAGGGCCCCATTTAGTACTGTCTTGGATGAGTTTTCTTATTTTCGTGCAGTTCTGCAGCTGCTGGCTGGTACTCGCTGCGGCTATCAGGTCTATTTTAAATGCATAGACAGAGGCTCAATGCCTGGAGGTTTCTCATTATGGGGTGTTACATGGTGTGTTAGCAGTTATTGCTATACAGAAAGTACATCAGAATATGATATGACATGTTTACAGGGTATGGGGGGTAGTGGATTTGGGTCAATCTGTCACGTCTCCATATGAATCCATTGTTCTCAGAGTGAGACACATAGAATCACTATCACCTTTATTCCCACCAGCGGATTTACATACTGTACAGCAGGAGTACAGAGATATTTCAGAGTACAGAGTATTACAGAGATATTTCAGAGTACAGAGTATTACAGAGATATTTCAGAGTACAGAGTATTACAGAGATATTTCAGAGTACAGAGTATTACAGAGATATTTCAGAGTACAGAGTATTACAGAGATATTTCAGAGTACAGAGTATTACAGAGTATTTCAGAGTACAGAGTATTACAGAGATATTTCAGAGTACAGAGTATTACATAGATATTTCAGAGTACAGAGTATTACAGAGATATTTCAGAGTACAGAGTATTACAGAGATATTTCAGAGTACAGAGTATTACAGAGATATTTCAGAGTACAGAGTATTACAGATATATTTCAGAGTACAGAGTATTACAGAGATATTTCAGAGTACAGAGTATTACAGAGATATTTCAGAGTACAGAGTATTACAGAGATATTTCAGAGTACAGAGTATTACAGAGATATTTCAGAGTACAGAGTATTACAGAGATATTTCAGAGTACAGAGTATTACAGAGATATTTCAGAGTACAGAGTATTACAGAGATAGTTCAGAGTACAGAGTATTACAGAGATATTTCAGAGTACAGAGTATTACAGAGATAGTTCAGAGTACAGAGTATTACAGAGATATTTCAGAGTACAGAGTATTACAGAGATATTTCAGAGTACAGAGTATTACAGAGATATTTCAGAGTACAGAGTATTACAGAGATAGTTCAGAGTACAGAGTATTACAGAGATATTTCAGAGTACAGAGTATTACAGAGATAGTTCAGAGTACAGAGTATTACAGAGATATTTCAGAGTACAGAGTATTACAGAGATATTTCAGAGTATACAGACAGACGAGAAGGACAATATACAGACAGAATATAGAAACCAGGAATTTACACCGATCCACATGCAATATGTACACTATAAACACTACAGGTTAAAAACTACACACTACTGTAAACACTACAGGCTAAAACTACACACTAAACTGTAAACACTATGATAAAAACTACACACTACACTGAAAATACTCTAGACTAAAACTACACTGTAAACACTCTACGATAAAAGCACACTACACTGTAAAGACTCTACGATAAAACGACACACTACACTGTAAACACTCTACGATAAAACGACACACTACACTGTAAAGACTCTACGATAAAACGACACACTACACTGTAAACACTCTACGATAAAAGACACACTACACTGTAAAGACTCTACAATAAAACGACACACTACACTGTAAAGACTCTACGATAAAACGACACACTGCACTGTAAAGACTCTACGATAAAACCACACACTACACTGTAAAGACTCTACGATAACACATAATAAAAACGATAAAACATACTACACTACACTGTAACTGTAAACACTAGGCTAAAACTGACACACTACACTGTAAACACTAAGATAAAAACTACACACACTGTAAACACAACACGTTAGGCTAAAACTACACACGACACTGTCAACACGTTAGGCTAAAACTACACACGACACTGTCAACACGTAAACGACACACTACACTGGTTAAAACTACACAACATGTCAACACTGTCAACACGTTAGGCTAAAACTACACACTGACACTGTCAACACTATGATAAAAACTACACACGACACTGTCAACACGTTAGGCTAAAACTACACACGACACTGTCAACACTATGATAAAAACTACATACGACACTGTCAACACGTTAGGCTAAAACTACACATGACACTGTCAACACTATGATAAAAACTACACACGACACTGTCAACACGTTAGGCTAAAACTACACACGACACTGTCAACACTGCTAAAACTACACACGACACTGTCAACACGTTGACACTAAAACTACACACACGACACTGTCAACACGTTAGGCTAAAACTACACACGACACTGTCAACACGTTAGGCTAAAACTAAAACTAAAACACACGACACTGTCAACACGTTAGGCTAAAACTACACACGACACTGTCAACACTATGATAAAAACTACACACTGACACTGTCAACACGTTAGGCTAAAACTACACACGACACTGTCAACACTATGATAAAAACTACACACGACACTGTCAACACGTTAGGCTAAAACTACACGCGACACTGTCAACACGTTAGGCTAAAACTACACACGACACTGTCAACACGTTAGGCTAAAACTACACACGACACTGTCAACACGTTAGGCTAAAACTACACACGACACTGTCAACACGTTAGGCTAAAACTACACACGACACTGTCAACACGTTAGGCTAAAACTACACACGACACTGTCAACACGTTAGGCTAAAACTACACACGACACTGTCAACACGTTAGGCTAAAACTACACACGACACTGTCAACACGTTAGGCTAAAACTACACACGACACTGTCAACACGTTAGGCTAAAACTACACACGACACTGTCAACACGTTAGGCTAAAACTACACACTACACACGACACTGTCAACACTGTCAACACGTTAGGCTAAAACTACACACGACACTGTCAACACGTTAGGCTAAAACTACACACGACACTGTCAACACGTTAGGCTAAAACTACACACGACACTGTCAACACGTTAGGCTAAAACTACACGCGACACTGTCAACACGTTAGGCTAAAACTACACACGACACTGTCAACACGTTAGGCTAAAACTACACACGACACTGTCAACACGTTAGGCTAAAACTACACACGACACTGTCAACACGTTAGGCTAAAACTACACACGACACTGTCAACACGTTAGGCTAAAACTACACACTGTAAACACCATTTTTGTAACAATCCACAAGGAAACAAACCAAAACAATAAACACAGGAACAGGGATCAAACACGTGACTGGACACAGAACATCCACAGAGTAGTACATATGTATATGAAGTGGTGGGTTTTTCCTCCCGATGCAGAATACTGAATCACTGTGGCCTGCTGTTGACCTCTTGGCTGTATCTCTGTGAGGACTGCCCGCTCTCAGCACCTCTTCTCTGGGCACTTAGGGCTCCATTAGAGGGTCCTGGAGACCTCTGGGTCCCTCAGGTAGCAGGTAGCAAGAGCAATGAGCCAGTAGCCAAAACGGCACTTGTTTGAAACCCGAGTTGGCAAGGTGGAAAAATCTGCCGTTCTGCCCTTGAGCAAGGCAACCCTAACATTTTAGTTGAATACATTGTTGTTGACCCCATTAATACCTGAGTCACATGATCTGATACAGACCCCATTAATACCTGAGTCACATGATCTGATACAGACCCCATTAATACCTGAGTCACATGATCTGATATAGACCCCATTAATACCTGAGTCACAGGATCTGATACAGACCCCATTAATACCTGAGTCACATGATCTGATACAGACCCCATTAATACCTGAGTCACATGATCTGATACAGACCCCATTAATACCTGAGTCACATGATCTGATACAGACCCCATTAATACCTGAGTCACATGCTCTGATACAGACCCCATTAATACCTGAGTCACATGATCTGATACAGACCCCATTAATACCTGAGTCACATGATCTGATACAGACCCCATTAATACCTGAGTCACATGATCTGATACAGACCCCACTAATACCTGAGTCACATGCTCTGATACAGACCCCATTAATACCTGAGTCACATGATCTGATACAGACCCCATTAATACCTGAGTCACATGATCTGATACAGACCCCATTAATACCTGAGTCACATGATCTGCTACAGACCCCATTAATACCTGAGTCACATGATCTGATACAGACCCCATTAATACCTGAGTCACATGATCTGATACAGACCCCATTAATACCTGAGTCACATGATCTGATACAGACCCCATTAATACCTGAGTCACATGATCTGCTACAGACCCCATTAATACCTGAGTCACAGGATCTGATACAGACCCCATTAATACCTGAGTCACAGGATCTGATACAGACCCCATTAATACCTGAGTCACAGGATCTGCTACAGACCCCATTAATACCTGAGTCACAGGATCTGATACAGACCCCATTAATACCTGAGTCACATGATCTGATACAGACCCCATTAATACCTGAGTCACAGGATCTGATACAGACCCCATTAATACCTGAGTCACATGATCTGATACAGACCCCATTAATACCTGAGTCACATGATCTGATACAGACCCCATTAATACCTGAGTCACATGATCTGATACAGACCCCATTAATACCTGAGTCACATGATCTGATACAGACCCCATTAATACCTGAGTCACATGATCTGATACAGACCCCATTAATACCTGAGTCACATGATCTGATACAGACCCCATTAATACCTGAGTCACATGATCTGATACAGACCCCATTAATACCTGAGTCACATGCTCTGATACAGACCCCATTAATACCTGAGTCACATGCTCTGATACAGACCCCATTAATACCTGAGTCACATGCTCTGATACAGACCCCATTAATACCTGAGTCACATGATCTGATACAGACCCCATTAATACCTGAGTCACATGATCTGATACAGACCCCATTAATACCTGAGTCACATGATCTGATACAGACCCCATTAATACACTAGGTCCTGATCTGTCACATTAGATAGGATCACAGGTATCTGTCGTACAGACCCCATTAATACCTGAGTCACATGATCTGATACAGACCCCATTAATACCTGAGTCACATGATCTGATACAGACCCCATTAATACCTGAGTCACAGGATCTGATACAGACCCCATTAATGCCTGAGTCACAGGATCTGCTACAGACCCCATTAATACCTGAGTCACATGATCTGATACAGACCCCATTAATACCTGAGTCACATGCTCTGATACAGACCCCATTAATACCTGAGTCACATGATCTGATACAGACCCCATTAATACCTGAGTCACATGCTCTGATACAGACCCCATTAATACCTGAGTCACATGATCTGATACAGACCCCATTAATACCTGAGTCACATGATCTGATACAGACCCCATTAATACCTGAGTCACATGATCTGATACAGACCCCATTAATACCTGAGTCACATGATCTGATACAGACCCCATTAATACCTGAGTCACATGCTCTGATACAGACCCCATTAATACCTGAGTCACATGCTCTGATACAGACCCCATTAATACCTGAGTCACAGGATCTGCTACAGAACCCATTGATACCTCCTCTATTCTCTTCTCCTCTACCCCCTCTCTCCCCTCCTCTCCTCTTCTCCTCGACCCCCTCTCCCCGCCTCTCCTCTATTCTCTTCTCCTCGACCCCCTCTCTCCTCCTCTCCTCTATTCTCTTCTCCTCGACCCCCTCTCCCCGCCTCTCCTCTATTCTCTTCTCCTCGACCCCCTCTCTCCCCTCCTCTCCTCTATTCTCTTCTCCTCGACCCCCTCTCTCACCCTCCTCTCCTCTATTCTCTTCTCCTCTCCTCGATTTTCCCCTCTCTCTCCCCTCCTCTCCTCGACCCCCTCTCTCCCCTCCTACTCCTCTATTCTCTTCTCCTCGATTTCTTGTATATATATACACAAACCCCCTCTCTCCCCTCCTCTCCTCTATTCTCTTCTCCTCTTTAGAAATGACCCCTCTCAGGGAAGGACCCCTCCTCTCCTCTATTCTCTTCTCCTCGACCCTGAAAAGGGTTTCTCTCAAAAAGGGACCCTCCTCTCCTCTATTCTCTTCTCCTCGACCCCCTCTCTCCCCTCCTCTCCCCTATTCTCTTCTCCTCTACCCCCTCTCTCCCCTCCTCTCCTCTATTCTCTTCTCCTCGACCCCCTCTCTCCCCTCTATTCTCTTCTCCTCGACCCAGTCTCTCCCCTCCTCTCCTCTATTCTCTTCTCCTCGACCCCCTCTCTCCCCTCCTCTCCTCTATTCTCTTCTCCTCTACCCCCCTCTCCCCTCCTCTCCTCTATTCTCTTCTCCTCGATCCCCCTCTCTCCCCTCTATTCTCTTCTCCTCGAATCATCCCAGTCTCTCCCCTCCTCTCCTCTATTCTCTTCTCCTCGACCCCCTCTCTCCCCTCCTCTCCTCTATTCTCTTCTCCTCGATCATCCCCCTCTCCCCGCCTCTCCTCTATTCTCTTCTCCTCGACCATTTCCCCTCATCCCCCCTCCCCTCCTCCTCTATTCTCTTCTCCTCGACCCCTCTCTCCCCTCCTCTCCTCTATTCTCTTCTCCTCTCCTCGACCCCATCTCTCCCCTCCTCTCCTCGACCCCCTCTCTCCCCTCCTCTCCTCTATTCTCTTCTCCTCGACCCCCTCTCTCCCCTCCTCTCCTCTATTCTCTTCTCCTCGACCCCTCTCTCCCCTCCTCTCCTCTATTCTCCTCGACCCCCTCTCCCCTCCTCTCCTCTATTCTCTTCTCCTCGACCCCTCTCTCCCCTCCTCTCCCCTATTCTCTTCTCCTCTACCCCCTCTCTCCCCTCCTCTCCTCTATTCTCTTCTCCTCGACCCCCTCTCTCCCCTCTATTCTCTTCTCCTCGACCCCCTCTCTCCCCTCCTCTCCTCTATTCTCTTCTCCTCGACCCCCTCTCTCCCCTCCTCTCCTCTATTCTCTTCTCCTCGACCCCCTCTCTCCCCTCCTCTCCTCTATTCTCTTCTCCTCGACCCCCTCTCTCCCCTTCTCTCCTCTTAAGATCTTCATACCCTGTCTGTTCTGAAAGCAGGAAGCCTGAATGAACCCCTCACTTAAGGACCAAATGTACTATAAATATACAGGGAGGGATTCAGGTAATGCTTTCGAAGAAGTAAAATATAGAATAAATTGTCTGAGTCAGTGAAGGAGCAGCAGAAATCTTTGTTTGTGCCAGAAAATGAACCAAAGTGTAATTGTGTTCCCAATCAAAAATAAGAACCTGAGACCATGAGGACTGTGTTTCTCATCAGCAGGGACTCTTATACTTGGACAATAACATGCAGAAAACACAACCATAAAACACAACCAGCTGTACAGATGGTGATACTGCACATGGGCAAAATAACCATAACTTGGAAGAGTCCATATCCAAAGCTTCATTATAAACTGGGTTGTATGAGTCCTGAATTCTGATTGGCTGACAGCCGTGGTATACCACATATATGATAAAACATTTAACTGCTCTAATTACGTTGGTAACCAGTGTATAATATCAATAAGGCACCTCGGGGGTTTGGGGTATATGACCAATATACCACGGCTAAGGGCTGTGTCCAGGCACTCTGCACTGTGTCGTACATAAGAACAGCCCTTAGCCGAGGTATATTGGCCATATACCACACCCCCTCAAGCCTTATTGCTGAACTATATCAGGGCTGTTTTGTTAGCTCAGATTAGATAGTATTAATTGTGTATAGGTATAGCTTGTCGTAAAGATAAATACGCATGTAGCTACATCAAGCATTAGCACATAGTTGTAACGGCGTTCGTCTGTTGAAGGAGAGTCGAAACCAAAATGCAGCGTGGTGGTTACTCATGTTCTTTAATGTAGAATAGTGATACATGAAATAACTTATAAATATACAAAACAACAAACGGAACGTGAAAACCTATACAGCCTGTCTGGTGAACACTACACAGAGACAGGAACAATCACCCACGAAATGTACAGTGAAACCCAGGCTACCTAAATATGGTTCCCAATCAGAGACAACGAGAATCACCTGACTCTGATTGAGAACCGCCTCAGGCAGCCAAGCCTATGCTAGACTCACCCCTAATCAACCACAATCCCAATGCCTACAAAAGCCCCAATACGACAACACAATAAACCCATGTCTCACCCTTGCCTGAACAAATAATTAAAGAAAACACAAAATACTAAGACCAAGGCGTGACAATAGTGGACATCATATCTGGAATGCCTTCATGTCAACACAGAGGTAGAGTTAGGAGAGAACCGCAAAATAGCTTCTGAAGTTGCGTAATTGTATGTTCGTTAATGGGAAAATCTGGTCGTTTTTTCTCCATTCCCTGAAAAGTGGAGATAAGAGGTTTTCACCTGACAGGGTTGAATAAACGGTCTTTCTCAGTGAAGCAGTAGAGGTACCTCAGGATGTTCGCGCCAGAAAAGGAACCAAGTTGTAAATGTGTTCCCAATCAGGCAAGAGGCTACAGGGAAAGCAGTTGGAGAGGAAGGTGTGTTATATGGAATGTGAGACAATAAGAAACAGATAGTACAGCATTTCAAGCTCAGACACAAGTAGGAAATATAAAGCTCTCCTTTCCTATTCTCCTCTCCTCCTCTCATCTGCTCCTCTTTTTTCCTCTCGTCTCCTCTTACACTCCTCTCGTCTTGTCTCCTCTATTTTGCTTTCCTCTCCTCTGCTCTCCTCTATTTTCCTCTTGTCTCCTCTATTTCCTTTCCTCTCCTCTCCTCCTGTCTCCACTATTTTCCTCTCTTATCTCCATACCTGTCTGTTCTGAAAGCATGGAGCCCGAACAAAACCTGTAAAACCTAGAAGTTGGCTGAAGGGCCTTGTGGACTATTTTAATATATATATATATATTAAAATGACCATCAGTCACTGTTGTACTTTACAATAACTAATGGGGATGCTCACATCACATTTTCTGATGTATCAAATACTTATGTCATGCAATAAAATGCCAATTAATTTACTTAAAATCATACAATGTGATTTTCTGGATTTTTGTTTTAGATTCCGTCTCTCACAGTTGAAGTGTTCCTATGATTAAAAAAAAACAGACCTCTACATGCTTTGTAAGTAGGAAACCTGAAAAATAGAGCAGTGTATCAAATACTTGTTCTCCCCACTGTATATATATACACAAACATTGATGATTTTCAGGTAACGTTTTTTAACCAAGTAGGAGACTTTAGAAATGAATTGTCAGTCTCAGGGAAGGACAGCAGCAGCAGAGGTTCTTTGTGCCAGAAAATGAACCTAATTGTAATTGTGTTCCCAATCAAAAATAACAACCTGAAAAGGGTTTGTCATCAAAAGGGACTCTTATATTCATAACTGAATATATTTTATTTGTCGTCATGGTAGACCTTTGTTCCCCCAGTTTCCCTTAAAGATAGTGACTAATGGAACGTTGTCTCTTTGATTCAGTACCATTTGTAAAAAGAATAGCCTGTTGCTATAGCTACAGGTTTCCCATGAATGAACCTCTCCATTCAATAATGACTTCAAATGGAACACACTGCTGGGCTTTTAATGGGAATTGGTCAGGGTCTAGTGGTTTTCAAGCACAGAAAACCCTACAAAAAGAAATACAAACTAAATATGAATAGAATTACATTTTATTTGACAAGGATTAATCATTTGCATGTCTGAACATCATTTAACCAACCTAGAGTACAGAATCATCTCAGCAGATGGACTTCATTTAACCAACCTAGAGTACAGAATCATCTCAGCAGATGGACTATATTTAACCAACCTAGAGTACAGAATCATCTCAGCAGATGGACTTCATTTAACCAACCTAGAGTACAGAATCATCTCAGCAGATGGACTACATTTAACCAACCTAGAGTACAGAATCATCTCAGCAGATGGACTTCATTTAACCAACCTAGAGTACAGAATCATCTCAGCAGATGGACTATATTTAACCAACCTAGAGTACAGAATCATCTCAGCAGATGGACTATATTTAACCAACCTAGAGTACAGAATCATCTCAGCAGATGGACTTCATTTAACCAACCTAGAGTACAGAATCATCTCAGCAGATGGACTATATTTAACCAACCTAGAGTACAGAATCATCTCAGCAGATGGACTATATTTAACCAACCTAGAGTACAGAATCATCTCAGCAGATGGACTATATTTAACCAACCTAGAGTACAGAATCATCTCAGCAGATGGACTATATTTAACCAACCTAGAGTACAGAATCATCTCAGCAGATGGACTATATTTAACCAACCTAGAGTACAGAATCATCTCAGCAGATGGACTATATTTAACCAACCTAGAGTACAGAATCATCTCAGCAGATGGACTATATTTAACCAACCTAGAGTACAGAATCATCTCAGCAGATGGACTTCATTTAACCAACCTAGAGTACAGAATCATCTCAGCAGATGGACTATATTTAACCAACCTAGAGTACAGAATCATCTCAGCAGATGGACTATATTTAACCAACCTAGAGTACAGAATCATCTCAGCAGATGGACTATATTTAACCAACCTAGAGTACAGAATCATCTCAGCAGATGGACTTCATTTAACCAACCTAGAGTACAGAATCATCTCAGCAGATGGACTATATTTAACCAACCTAGAGTACAGAATCATCTCAGCAGATGGACTATATTTAACCAACCTAGAGTACAGAATCATCTCAGCAGATGGACTATATTTAACCAACCTAGAGTACAGAATCATACTATTGTTGTCCTTTGAATTTCAACTTGAATTCTACTATTAGCTGATTAAATGCACTGGAGGAGCGAATAAAAAGGACAATTTCAACGGTATTGTGCTGCTGCTCCAGTTTCAACTGTTCTGCCTTATTATTATTCGACCATGCTGGTCATTTATGAACATTTGAACATCTTGGTCATGTTCTGTTATAATCTCTACCCGGCACAGCCAGAAGAGGACTGGCCACCCCACATAGCCCGGTTCCTCTCTAGGTTTCTTCCTAGGTTTTGGCCTTTCTAGGAGTTTTTCCTAGCCACCGTGCTTTTACACCTGCATTGTTTGCTGTTTGGGGTTTTAGGCTGGGTTTCTGTACAGCACTTTGAGATATCAGCTGATGTACGAAGGGCTATATAAATAAATTTGATTTGATTTGATATTCCAGATGTTGTCTGTGGTGCTCAGCTACCTCAGCATCAGAATGTAGAGAGACTGGACTAGACCTTTTCACTTTCTCTTTGACAACTGGAGGAGTGGGGGCTAAAGACCCAGTCTCTTGTCACAGCGTGACAGAGAATAAAGATCACAGAGTCCCTTGTCACAGCGTGACAGAGAATAAAGATCACACAGCCCCTTGTCACAGTGTGACAGAGAATAAAGATCACATAGTCCCTTGTCACAGTGTGACAGAGAATAAAGATCACATAGTCCCTTGTCGCAGCGTGACAGAGAATAAAGATCACATAGTCCCTTGTCACAGTGTGACAGAGAATAAAGATCACACAGTCCCTTGTCACAGTGTGACAGAGAATAAAGATCACACAGTCCCTTGTCACAGCTCTCCTTCCCTCCCTCCCTCCATCCATCCCTCCAAAGTGACCTCTGCTACAGCCCACAGAGGAAGGTGGCAGGCATCTCATCATACCTCACACTCTTTTAGCAACAGCAGCCAAATCTTCATTTCCTTCCTTCCCTTCCTTCCTTCCTTCCTTCCTTCCTTCCTTCCTTCCTTCCTTCCTTCCTTCCTTCCTTCCTTCCTTCCTTCCTTCCTTCCTTCCTTCCTTCCTTCCTTCCTTCCTTCCTTCCTTCCTTTCTTTCCTGCCATCCTTCCCTCCCTTCAGACACGGGACCCCTGCAGTCCAAACACACGCTTGTCTCATAAACATAGCCCACACCTCAAACCTAGCTGAATGTAACATAGCCCACACCTCAAACCTAGCTGAATGTAACATAGCCCACACCTCAAACCTAGCTGAATGTAACATAGCCCACACCTCAAACCTAGCTGAATGTAACATAGCCCACACCTCAAACCTAGCTGAATGTAACATAGCCCACACCTCAAACCTAGCTGAATGTAACATAGCCCACACCTCAAACCTAGCTGAATGTAACATAGCCCACACCTCAAACCTAGCTGAATGTAACATAGCCCACACCTCAAACCTAGCTGAATGTAACATAGCCCACAGCTCAAACCTAGCCGATTGCTTTGGGGTGACTCAGATGCATGGAGGGAGGGTTTGACGTGAAGGATCTGACAGTGTTGGTGGTAGTGGTGTGAAGGCTCACCTCCCTCACACCATCTCCACTGCCCTCTGCGCCCAGCACATTAGTGCTGTCTGTCCTTCAGTCTGATTGGACCTCAAAGCACCCTCCCATGGCCAGCAGGGGTCTCCGGGCAGAGATGCAGGGGCTTGTTAGGAGAAGGTCACTGACTCACTGCTCATTGGCTGACAGCTGGTCTCACAACAGAACAATAACCAGGGGAAAAGGAGGGAGAAATGGCTGCAGGACGAGACAACAGAACAACAGCTCTGACATCACTAACCCGCAGTGTGTGGCTGGTCTTAAAGCAGAACAGAGCAGCTGGTAATATTGCTCAATCTCTCTGCGAGGAGCGTATAAAGCCACATAAGTTCACACAGGGAGTGTTTGAGAGGATGTTCTGGATGCTAAGGCATGTTCCATGCGACCCCAAACTGTTCACACCCCTCTTGTTGGCGGAGAGAACATGTTGCAAGTTTTAAAGTTCCCCTCATTTCTTTGTTTTGTTTTAAAGCACATTTCCTGCAATTCTACTCATTCCTCCATGTCTTGTGTGTTTAAATGATCCGAGGGTGAGTCAATCGACTCCAGGGGGTTAAAGTCTTGACTTATAACAATAACTAGTCTTGGATAAAGCTTTCATTTTCCAAGACTGGTGAAAACAATGCACACTGCGAAAACCAAGAAATCAGCTTCCCAAATTATGTTCATTTATGACATACTGTAATTAAGACATGATTATGACTTCAACAAGAATCTCCTCACCAGGAATCGAAGGAAAAGAGAGCATGTCCAGGCTACCGTAAACATCAAGGTCTCCTCTGGTTCAGACAACTAAAACACATCAGTTGTATGTGGTATAATACGCACAATCTATACAGTAGAAATCCATGTGTTATCTGGTTTAGACAGCTGAACATGTCAGGTGTTTATAGGAACATATCTACAATCTATACAGTACATACATGTATGTCTCCTACCCCCTGTTGTAACCTCCAACACATTACATTACATTTACATTTAAGTCATTTAGCAGACGCTCTTATCCAGAGCGACTTACAAATTGGTGCATTCACCTTATGACACCATAAGCAGCTGTGGATGCTGGAAGTACAGTGGTTTCTCTAAGCTGTCACAGACATTGACTTGCTATAGGTGCGACTGAGCACAGACACATTCAGAAAACACACACGTGTCCAGTGATTTTAATGCAGGGAAACTGAAATCCGTTTTACCTCATTTTGACCAGCATGTCACCTGTGCAACTAGAGGGGAAAAACTCTAGATCACTTTACTCCACACACAGAAATGCATAAACTCTAGATCACTTTACTCCACACACAGAAATGCATAAACTCTAGATCACTTTACTCCACACACAGAAATGCATAAACTCTAGATCACTTTACTCCACACACAGAAATCACTTCCACACACAGAAATACTCCACACACAGAAATGCATAAACTCTAGATCACAGAAATTTAAACTCTAGATCCACACACAGAAATGCATAAACTCTAGATCACTTTACTCCACACACAGAAATGCATAAACTCTAGATCACTTTACTCCACACACAGAAATGCATAAACTCTAGATCACTTTACTCCACACACAGAAATGCATAAACTCTAGATCACTTTACTCCACACACAGAAATGCATAAATAGATCATCCACACACAGAAATGCATAAACTCTAGATCACTTTACTCCACACACAGAAATGCATAAACTCTAGATCACTTTACTCCACACACAGAAATGCATAAACTCTAGATCACTTTACTCCACACACAGAAATGCATAAACTCTAGATCACTCCACACACAGAAATTACTCCACACACAGAAATGCATAAACTCTAGATCACTTTACTCCACACACAGAAATGCATAAACTCTAGATCACTTTACTCCACACACAGAAATGCATAAACTCTAGATCACTTTACTCCACACACAGAAATGCATAAACTCTAGATCACTTTACTCCACACACAGAAATGCATAAACTCTAGATCCACACACAGAAATGCATAAACTCTAGATCACTTTCCACACACAGAAATGCATAAATCTAGATCCATTAGTCCACACACAGAAAGAAAACTCTAGATCACTTTACTCAACACAGAAATGCATAAACTCTAGATCAGTTTATAAAGAGGAAGCATAAACTCTAAGATTTTAGCTAGCACACACAGAAATGCGTAGGAACCAGATCACACCACTTTCAGTCCACAAGGGACATGCATAAACTCTAGATCACTTTCTAACAGCTTTTTTGCATAAAGTAGAGCATTTAACCGTCTTAAAATACTAGATCAATTTACTCCACACACAGAAATGCAAAATGTAGGTTTTCTGTTTGTAAATAGATACATTTGTGTAAATATAGAAATTTGGCCAAAAGAATAATGAAATTAATTACAAAAAATTATTCCCCTTATTTCAAATTAGACCATAATCCAGCTTAAAGAAAATCCAATGCAGAACCATGACTCTCTCCACAATAGTGTAAAATCTTCATAAATGTGTTCAATTATAAACCTACTGATGTCTTGCCACAGTTTTCTTACATGAATATAATGCCATAAAAAGATGCACAACTGTTTCTGGGTGGTCATTACTAAAAGGAGCCATTTGAGTTGATGTTTTCCTTAAACTTCTTCATATAGTGGTTGGCAGGATAATATTTATGAATAATTTTAAAGGAAACTTCCTTAATTTTGTTAACAAGTAGGTATGTGTGTGGCAACAGCCAAACTTTTTCCCAACAGATATTATCAATAAATCCATTCCAATAAGGCACGACATAAGGTACATAGATACAACATCCTGCTGAAACAAGGATGTATCGCTCTGTTGTTGAATGGACCAAAAGAGAAACAAATCTTTCCTACTGATGAGTCAACAGGGTCAACAGAAGGTAGGCTCTGAGGGTCAGGTCTTTCCTACTGATGAGTCAACAGGGTCAATAGAAGGTAGGCTCTGAGGGTCAGGTGAGCTGAGTCAACAGGGTCAATAGAAGGTAGGCTCTGAGGGGTCTTTCCTACTGATGAGTCAACAGGGTCAACAGAAGGTAGGCTCTGAGGGTCAGGTCTTTCCTACTGTATATGAAAGTCAACAGGGTCAATACAAGAAGGTAGGCTCTGAGGTCAGGTCTTTCTACTGATGAGTCAACAGAAGGTCCAAGGCTCTGAGGGTCAGGTCTTTCCTACTGATGAGTCAACAGGGTCAATAGAAAGGCTCTGAGGGTCAGGTCTTTCCTACTGATGAGTCAACAGGGTCAACAGAAGGTAGGCTCTTGAGGGTCAGGTCTTTCCTACTGATGAGTCAACAGGGTCAATAGACAAGAAGGGTAGGTCACTGAGTCAACAGGGGTCAGGTATTTCAATACTGATGTCAAGTCATAAGGGTCAATAGAAGGTAGGCTCTGAGGGTCAGGTCTTTCCTACTGATGAGTCAACAGGGTCAACAGAAGGTAGGCTCTGAGGGTCAGGTCTTTCCTACTGATGAGTCAACAGGGTCAATAGAAGGTAGGCTCTGAGGGTCAGGTCTTTCCTACTGATGAGTCAACAGGGTCAATAGAAGGTAGGCTCTGAGGGTCAGGTCTTTCCTACTGATGAGTCAACAGGGTCAATAGAAGGTAGGCTCTGAGGGTCAGGTCTTTCCTACTGATGAGTCAACAATAGAAGGTAGGCTCTGAGGGTCAGGTCTTTCCTACTGATGAGTCAAGGGTCAGAAGGTAGGCTCTGAGGGTCAGGTCTTTCCTACTGATGAGTCAACAGGGTCAATAGAAGGTAGGCTCTGAGGGTCAGGTCTTTCCTACTGATGAGTCAACAGGGTCAACAGAAGGTCAGGCTCTGATGAGTGAAGGGTCAGGTCTTTCCTACTGATGAGTCAACAGGGTCAATAGAAGGTAGGCTCTGAGGGTCAGGTCTTTCCTACTGATGAGTCAACAGGGTCAATAGAAGGTAGGCTCTGAGGGTCAGGTCTTTCCTACTGATGAGTCAACAGGGTCAATAGAAGGTAGGCTCTGAGGGTCAGGTCTTTCCTACTGATGAGTCAACAGGGTCAATAGAAGGTAGGCTCTGAGGGTCAGGTCTTTCCTACTGATGAGTCAACAGGGTCAACAGAAGGTAGGCTCTGAGGGTCTTGACATGTTCCTGAATAACATAGCAACACCTGAAGGAATGGCATCTAAAACAATTGCAACATCTTTAGGTGTTACAGGGACCTTGTAAAGTGATAAGAATTCCTTATAACTGAGTGAAAGACCCTTTGAATTTACCAGTTGGCTCACCAATAGGATATTATTTCCGAACCAATATTCTAAAAACAGAGAGGTATTTTTATACAATATATCCCGATTATTCCATATATAATATCTGTGTGGAGAAAAAGTGTGTTTATAAATTAAGGACCATGACAAGAAAGCCTGCCGATGAAAAGCAGAAAATTTCACTGGAACTTTGTCAATATTATAATTGCAAAACAACATGGAGTTAAGGCCACCAAAAGTAGAGAAGTCCTCTGTTCTCCTCGAGCTCATTAATGATAAAATACTCATATTTCAAGATGGCAGTAAAGCCATTCACTTTGGCACAATGACACGGAGTACAGGGAGTGGATTAACTAAAGAGACTGGTACCCAGGCTAGGACATTAGACCTATAGTTGAACAGAGCTGGGCATTCTAACTATATTTAAACAGAGGGGGAGAATAGACCTATATTTGAACAGAAGGGGACATTATAACTATATTTGGACAGATGAGATGACTAGGAACAGAGCAAAGTGTCTCCATCCTCGGTTTCTAGCTAGTCACGTTTGGCATAGGATAAAGAGTACAACGAGTGGAATGTTAGCACAAACAGACTGGTACCCAGGCTAGTTTCTACATACCTGGAGCAACATTCCACAAATTTGTTCAGAGAAGTGGTGTGTTGGTAAATTCAATATGGAGTGCCAGAGTGCGCTCTGGACGTTTGTAAATTCAGAGCGTTGTCAGATTGGCCATTTAGCGAGCTTGGGAGCTACTTCCAGACACAAACGAGAGAACACCTCACTCTGACCATGTTACTCATCGTAGCAAAGCTGGTTAGGCTGTTTTCATCTAGAGCGTTGGTGACTGTAACCGTGCTGGCAACAATTTAATTACGCTTTTTTTTTTGCCAAAGTTTACTGACACCGGCCATATTCAACAGGTGTTGAGCATTTGCAAATTCATAATTTATTCTGCACTTTGGCACACAGACGATAGTGCTCTGAAATCGTCTCTGTGAAATAATTGGTTGCCGTAGCAACATCAACATGTTTCTTCTATTTAAAAAAAACAACATTATAAAACGCTGTATCGCGGAGGCATGAACAACACAGTCGAATGGTTGTTATGTCATCTCTAAATCTGGGGTTCTTAAACTTTTTCAGCCTGGGACCCAATTTACGCTTATGAAAACATGCAACTATACATAAATATTGGTACTTTTCACTGCCCTTATGCATACAACACATGCAATATAGACAAATAGCTAATAACAATTAAATATAATATAAATAGCTATTCATGTTTATTTTTCCCCATTAAAAACACTCGTACAGCGCATTCTGAAAGAATTCAGACCTCTTGACTTTTTCCACATTTGTTAAGTTACAACCTTATTCTAAAATGGATTAAATTGTTTCCCCCCCTCATCATTCTACACACAATACCCCATAACGACAAAAGCAAAAAAAGGGTTTTAGAAATGTTAGCAAATATTTTTTTAAATTACATAAGCATTCAGACCCTTTACTCAGTACTTTGTTGAAGCACCTTTGGCAGCGATTACAGCCTCAAGTCTTTTTGGGTATGACGCTACAAGCTTGGCACCCCTGTATTTGGGGAGTTTCTCCCATTCTTCTCTGCAGATCCTCGAAAGCTCTGTCAGGTTGGATGGGGAGCGTCGCTGCACAGCTACAGTTGAAGTCAGAAGTTTACATACACTTAGGTTGGAGTCATTAAAACTCGATTTTCAACCACTTCACAAACTTCAAATTATAGTTTTTGGCAAGTCGGCTAGGACATCTACATTGTGCATGGCACAAGTACTTTTCCCAACAAATGTTACAGACAGATTATTTCACTTATAATTCACTGTATCACAATTCCAGTGGGTCAGAAGTTGACTGTGCCTTTAAACAGCTTGGAAAATTCCAGAAAATTATGTCATGGCTTTAGAATCTTCTGATAGGCTAATTGACATCATTTGAGTCAATTGGAGGTGTACCTGTGGATGTATTTTAAGGCCTCCCTTCAAACTCAGTGCCTCTTTGCTTGACACCATGGGAAAATCAAAAGAAATCAGCCAAGACCTCAGAATTTGTTTTGTAGACCTCCACAAGTCTGGTTCATCCTTGGGAGCAATTTCCAAACACCTGAAGGTACCACCTTCATCTGAACAAACAATAGTACACAAGTATAAACACCATGGGACCACGCAGCCATCATACCGCTCAGGAAGAAGACACATTCTTTCTCCTAGAGATGAACACACTTTGGTGCAAAAAGTGCAAATCAATCCCAGAACAACAGCAAAGGACCATGTGAAGATGCTGGAGGAAACAGGTGCAAAAGTATCTATATCCACAGTAAACGAGTCCTATATCAACAAAACCTGAAAGGCCGCTCAGCAAGGAAGAGGCCACTGCTCCAAAACCGCCATAAAAAGCCAGACTACGGTTTGCAACTGCACATGGGGACAAAGATCGTACTTTTTGGAGAAATGTCCTCTCGTCTGATGAAACAAAAATAGAACTGTTTGGCCATAATGACCATTGTTATGTTTGGAGGAAAAAGGGGGAGGCTTGCAAGCCAAAGAATACCATCCCAAC
The DNA here is from genome assembly GCF_023373465.1 of Oncorhynchus keta. Taxonomy (NCBI): domain Eukaryota; kingdom Metazoa; phylum Chordata; class Actinopteri; order Salmoniformes; family Salmonidae; genus Oncorhynchus; species Oncorhynchus keta. The sequence goes on from NC_068457.1 coordinate 27,507,494, forward strand.
CGTGAAGCATGGGGGTGCAGCATCATGTTGTGGGGTGATTTGCTGCAGGAGGGTCTGGTGCCCTTCACAAAATAGATGGCATCATGAGGACGGAAATGTATGTGGATATATTGAAGCAACATCTCAAGACATCACAGCTTGGTCGCAAATTGGTCTTCCAAATGGACAATGACCCCAAGCATACTTCCAAAGTTGTGGCAAAATGGCTTAAGGACAACAAAGTCAAGGTATTGGAGTGGCCATCACAAGCCCTGACCTCAATCCTATAAAAAATGTGTGGCCAGAACTGAAAAAGCGTGTGCGAGCAAGGAGGCCTACAAACCTGACTCAGTTACACCAGCTCTGTCAGGAGGAATGGGCCACAATTCACCCAACTTATTGTGGGAAGTTTGTGGAAGGCTACTCGAAACGTTTGACCCAAGTAAAAAAAAATAAAGGCAATGCTACCAAATACTAATTGAGTGTATGTAAACTTCTGACCCATTGGGAATGTGATGAAAGAAATAAAAGCTGAAATAAATCATTCTATCAACTATTATTCTGACATTTCACATTCTTAAAATGAAGTGGTGATCCTAACTGGCCTAAGACAGGTCATTTTTACTAGGATTAAATGTCAGGAATTGTGAAAAACTGAGTTTAAATGTTTTTGGCTAAGGTGTGTGTAAACATCTGACTTCAACTGTATTTTCAGGTCTCTCCAGAGATGTTCAATCGGGTTCAAGTCAGAGCTCTGGTTGGGCCACTCAAGGACATTCAGATACTTGCCCCGAAGCCACTCCTGCATTGTCTTGGCTGTGTGGTTAGGGTTTTTGTCTTGTTGGAAGGTGAACCTTCGCCCCAGACTGAGGTCCTGAGCATTCTGGAGCAGGTTTTCATCAAGGATCTCTCTGTACTTTCCTCTCTTTATCTTTGCCTTGATCCTGACTAGTCTCCCAGTCTCTGGAATGCTTCCACCACCATGCTTCACCGTAGGGATGGTGCCAGGTTACCTCCAGATGTGACGCTTGTCATTCAGGCCAAAGAGTTCAATCTTGGTTTCAGAGAATCTTGTTTCTCATGGTCACCTTTAGGTGCCTTTTGGCAAACACTAAGCGAGCTGTCATGTGCATTTTACTGAGGAGTGGCTTCCGTCTGGCCACTCTACCATAAAGGCCTGATTGATGGAGTGCTGCAGATATGGTTATCCTTCTGGAAGGTTCTCCCATCTCCACAGAGAAACTCTGAAGCTCTGTCAGAGTGACCATCGTGTTCTTGGTCACCTCCCTGACCAAAACCCTTCTCCCCTGGGGCCGCAGGTAGCCTGGCGAGTAGTAGCTTTGGGCCAGTAACAGAAAGGTTGCTGGATTGAATCCCCGAGCTGATGATATTCCCCAGGCACCGATGATGTGGATGTCGATTAAGGCAGTCCCCCCACACCTCTCCGATTCAGAGGGGTTGGGTTAAATGCGGAAGACACATTTCAGTTGAATGCATTCAATTGTTCAACTGACTATCCCCCTTTCCAAACTTCTTACATTTAAGAATGATGGAGGCCAATGTGTTCTTGAAAGGTGTGCGTGTTGGTGGCAGGGAAGTCAGGTGCAGGAGAACAAACTTGGTATAAACAGAGTCATTTAATAAGAACTCACAAACAAACTCCAAAAACCAAAATATACAAAAATTAATAAAATGGGTACAAAACCCGTCGGGCACCAACACATACTAGCACTAACATACAATCAAACAATCTCCAACAAGGACATGAGGGGAAACAGAGGGTTAAATACACAACATGTAATTGATGGGATATTAACCCGGTGTGAAGGAAGACAAGACAAAACCAATGGAAAATGAAAAATGGATCAGTGATGGCTAGAAGATCGGTGACGTCGCCCGCCGAACACCGCCCGAACAAGGAGCGGGACCGACTTTTTCAGAAGTCGTGACAGTACCCCTCGCTGACGCGCGGACCGACTTCGGGGAAGCCCCGGAGGGCGAGGCAGAGGGCGATCCGGATGGAGACGGTGGAAATCTCGCAGCATAGAAGGATCCAACACGTCGTCCACCGGAACCCAGCATCTCTCCTCCGGACTATACCCCTCCCAGTCCACGATGTACTGAAGGCCCGACGTCTCGAATCCAGTATGGATCGAACGGAGTACGCCGGGGCCCCTTGATGTTCAGAGGGGGTGGAGGAACCTCCCGCACCACAGACTCCTGGAGCGGGCCAGCCACCACCGACCTGAGGAGAGACACATGGAACAAGGGGTTAATATGGTAATCGGGGGAAGCTGTAACCTGTAACATACCTTGTTCACTCTCCCCAGGACTTTAAATGGCCCCCACAAACCGCGGACCCATCTTCCGACAGAGCAGGCGGAGGGGTAGGTTTCGGGTCAGACCCTGTCCCCTGGTGCGAACACTGGGGCCTCACTGCGGTGACGGTCTGCTCCCCTTTTCTGGCACAGTACGGTGCACTGAAGGTGGACATGTGCAGCGTCCCATGTTTCCTCCTCGCGCCGGAACCAGTCGTCCACCGCAGGAGCCTCTGTCTGACTCTGATGCCAAGGAACCAGACCTCAGAAACCTTCCCACATCCTGGTTAACTCTCTTCACCTGTCCGTTACTCTCGGGGTGAAAACCTGAGGTAAGGCTGACCGCCGAACACCGCCCGAACAAGGAGCAGGATCGACTTAGGCAGAAGTCGTGACAGTTCTTGGGGACCTTCAATGCTGCAGACATTTTTTGGTACATTTCCTTAGATCTGTGCCTTGACACAATCCTGTCTTGGAGTTCTATAGACAATTCCTTTGACCTCAAGGTTTGGTTTTTGCTCTGACATGAACTGTGGGTCCTTATATATAGACAATTGTCCAATCAATTGAATTTACCACAGGTGGACATTTCTAAAGACCTGCTTTTGCTTTGTCATTATGGGGTATTGGGTATAGATTGATGAGGATTTTTATTTATTTAATCAATTTTAGACTACAGCAGGAAGCGGTCTTTTGCCTGACTGTAACTTGAGTGTTTTTGACTGTAACTTAACAAAATGTTAGAAAAGGGAAGGGGTCTGAATACTTTCCGAATGCACTGTACTCATCTGTCTAGGTTGGAACTGTAGCTGTTAAAATATAATCATTTTCATTCTGAACTGGAATAAGCTGATCACATCACACAGCTGTAGAGCAGAAAACACACACAGTCCTAATGAGAGGTGTGTGGCTGGTTGATGCTTTCAACAAGCATTTCTATTCTGGGTTCAGTTTTTAACAGTGCAACCCTGAGGTCATGCACAGCATGGAGTCTGTTTCTGTACTTGTTTTTTAAGTACGCCAGAGAGATACGAGATCAATCATTTTATTCCAGTTCAGAATCAAAATGATTACTTGTATTTTAACAGCAACAGTTCCAACCTAGACTTGTTGTTTTCAACAATCATTTCTACATTAAGTTGTGCAGTAGGCCCGATCATTTTATATTCAAAATATACAGTACTGTAACTTATGGGTAGCACAGTAGCTAGCTAGCTTGCTTGCTTTGGCTAATATTAGCAATCTAACTAACGTTAATAGCTGTGTACAATGGAATTATTTGAAAGGGAAACTCACATCGAAGTTACTACTTTGACAGATTGTACTCCCTTATTTGTGCGTACCTGTTATAAAATGACATCAAGCTAGTTGACTTACTTTTCCACTGTCAAAGCGACGTTTCCTGAAGCATTTCAGCCCTGCTCTGAAAGACCTCCCTGGGTTTACCATCATGTTGTGGATGTTTGCTCAGGATGTGTTATTTTAATGTGAGAGTCTCATTACTAAGCACTTCCCTGGACAAAATACATTGTGTGCGCTCCTCGTTATTTCTCAAAGTTGGTATGAAACTAAGAGAAAGAAACGTATGGCTGTATTTCAGTTTAATCTTAGAGCTCCCCCTCTATACTGCCCCTGTTGGAGAAATTGCGTACCCATAGTAAACTGAAAATACTTTTTCCCAAAATTGCTAATATATGCATATAAAAATTATTATTGAATAGAAAACACTCTAAAGTTTCCAAAACCGTTTAAATTATGTCTGTATGTAAAGCAGAACTCGCAGGGCAGCCTTTCTCCCAAACTCTCTCTTGTGAAGAGAAAAGTTGGGTCAACTTTGACATCATGGCCCCCACCCTTCCCAGGCAGCTACCGATCCAGGAACAGTCTCTATCTGTTCAGCGCGATGTCAGCTTTCAAATGGCACGTTCATTGTGAGAATCCCACGAGCCCTGCACGTTTGGCGGGCGAAATTGCTCGTGTCCCTCTGAAAAACAGGCACTCTATTGCGCGCGGCCGATTTGGAGTAAGTCTTTTTCCATGATCCAGCATTTGAAGCCGGATTGTCTGTTCGCGCTGATCTTTGTTCTACATGCTAAAAACATCACAAAGCTCGATTTTTCACATTGTTTGACCAGTTTAGTGGACATATAATATGTAAATTGGAAGTTTTGATGCGCAAGAGTGCTGGACCAGAAGTCATTTTGGATGCATTTCAGCCGAAGCTGTTAACATGTGCTAATACAGAGACACACAACGTGAAACCAAACGATGTATTGGGTAAGTATGACTCCTTCTACGTCTTCTGATGGAAGAACATCAAAGGTAAGGGAATATTTATGTGGTTATTTGGTGTTTCTGTGGACTCCAAACGTAGAGGAGACATACTGCTAATATCTGAGCGCTGACTCATAGTATAGCCCAGTGAACGATGTCTGTAACGTTAAAAATAAATGTAATACAGCGGTTGCATTAAGAAGAAGTGTATCTTTGTAAATATATGTAGAACATGTATATTTAGTCATGTTTATTGCTTGTTATCTGACGTTATCTGTCGGAGCTATCATCATTTCTCCTGACATTTGAGTAGCATTTTTGAAATGTCGTCATTGTAAACAGAGATTTATGGATATAAATGGCATATTATTGAAAAAAAAAATGTACTGTGTAACATGTAATATTACTGTCATCTGATGAAGATTTTCAAAAGGTTAGTGAATTATTTATTTTTTAATCCTACTTTTAAATTTTATTTTTTCTGGGACAAAATGGCCGCCGCTTGCCTTTTGTTTCGGTGGTGATCTAATATAAATATGTGCTATGTTTTCGGCGTAAAACATTTTAGAAATCTGACTTGCTGGGTAGATAAACAAGGTGTTTATCTTTCATTTGAGCCATTGGACTTGTTAATGTGTGGAGGTTAAATATTTTTTGGAATATTTTTGCGTTCCATGCGCCACCTTCCAGCTGAATGTGGGGGGTGTTCCCAAATTGGAACCCTAGTCCCCTTCTGGTTAATGACGATTGCGCTGTCGGAATTTATGGCTAGCTTGACTACATTTGATGACAGCTGGCGAGTGAGAATACCAAGTCATTGGCTGACGGCGCATCATCTGCTGCTGAACTACAGCGCTGCATCGTGTTGGTTGCGGAGTGATCTTCAATTAAAACTGCCAGAAAAAAAGATCCGGTAAACCACGAAGCACACAGGCTTCTCCCTCTCAGTCGCGCAGCTGCCAAACTGACACAGCTGCTTAGCAGAGAGCGCAATGAACACAGACCATTTGTACTTGGCCAAATCAATTCCAGTAATTAATGAAATAATGATACATTTGCTCTAACACGTCGCGACCCACCGTTAACAGGTCTGTTCCCGACCTATACTTAACAAGGTGAGAGAACTTTGAACAAAACGGTTAAAACTTTAATTATAAATATGAATTATAGACACCAAAAGGACAAACTTCGATTATATTTACAAAATGTTGGAAGCAATTATTACAAAAATATTGTTCTTTAGCGTAAAATACATGTTCAGTGCATATAATTACTAATAATTTACATATGTAAATAAAACATGTAAAACGTCATGTATGTAGGTTAGAAAGATAAACTATTTTATTTGAAGTTAGATATATAAATAGCGATATAAATTAAATTATGAACTTTTTCACTGCTTCCAAATTTCAAAGCCAAGCAGATGTCAAAGGTTATATTCTTCTGAGTATCACTGGCATCTGCGGATCAAAAGAATGAAAAGGTGTTATTACATGTTGTAATATGGCTGTTCAACCACGGTCTCTGAGGACCCAAACATTTCTGATGTACATCAGGGACTGATTCATTCAGACCTTGAACATCAGCTGATACATTTATCAATTAACTAGTCAAAAGGGGTGTGTCTCAAGTTGCATTCTACCTGCAAGAGGCATGGATGAAGTGCTGTTTGTTGTTAGCACAGGCAGTATGGTTCAGGTGACCTGCAGCGTAGGATGGTCTGGGTCCTGGGTTAGGGTGGGCTGTGGGGACAGTGTAGTGTGGTCTGGGACACAGTCACACCTGTCAACATCTATGTCACAGTCCACCGTTCTCATATTGGGAGAGAAGTCTGGAACAAACAGAGAGAAAAACATAGGAATGACTTAATATTACTACAGGGACCAGACCAGGGAAAATGGAGCGAGAACAAACCATCAGAATAACCACTTCCTAAAGAGGCTATGTAATATCCTGAACAACACCCTGATTTAGCACCCAGCGCATTACAATGGAATGGTCCCCAAAGTGCAAACACTGCCCAAACCCGGTGCTGCATACCAGCTAAATCTAGTGCATCTACTGGGCTGGATAGTTGATACATCTACCAGTGGTAGACTAACCTGGTTGTTCAGTGGAGGAGTAGGACACAGTGGTAGACTAACCTGGTTGTTCAGTGGAGGGGTAGGACACAGTGGTAGACTAACCTGGTTGTTCAGTGGAGGGGTAGGATACAGTGGTAGACTGACCTGGTTGTTCAGTGGAGAGGTAGGATACAGTGGTAGACTAACCTGGTTGTTCAGTGGAGAGGTAGGACACAGTGGTAGACTAACCTGGTTGTTTAGTGGAGGGGTAGGACACAGTGGTAGACTAACCTGGTTGTTCAGTGGAGAGGTAGGATACAGTGGTAGACTAACCTGGTTGTTCAGTGGAGGGGTAGGACACAGTGGTAGACTAACCTGGTTGTTCAGTGGAGAGGTAGGATACAGTGGTAGACTAACCTGGTTGTTCAGTGGAGAGGTAGGACACAGTGGTAGACTAACCTGGTTGTTCAGTGGAGAGGTAGGATACAGTGGTAGACTAACCTGGTTGTTCAGTGGAGGGGTAGGGACACAGTGGTAGACTAACCTGGTTGTTCAGTGGAGGGGTAGGATACAGTGGTAGACTAACCTGGTTGTTTAGTGGAGGGGTAGGATACAGTGGTAGACTAACCTGGTTGTTTAGTGGAGGGTAGGATACAGTGGTAGACTAACCTGGTTCAGTGTTACAGTGGTAGACTAACCTGGTTGTTTAGTGGAGGGTAGGATACAGTGGTAGACTAACCTGGTTGTTTAGTGGAGGGGTAGGATACAGTGGTAGACTAACCTGGTTGTTCAGTGGAGGGTAGGATACAGTGGTAGACTAACCTGGTTGTTCAGTGTTTAGTGGTTGTTCAGTGAGGGTAGGATACAGTGGTAGACTAACCTGGTTGTTCAGTGGAGGGGTAGGATACAGTGGTAGACTAACCTGGTTGTTCAGTGGAGGGGGACACAGTGGTAGACTAAGGTTGTTCAGTGGAGGGGTAGGACACAGTGGTAGACTAACCTGGTTGTTCAGTGGAGGGGTAGGACACAGTGGTAGACTAACCTGGGTTCAGTGGAGGAGTAGGACACAGGGTAGACTAACCTGGTTGTTCAGTGGAGGGGTAGGATACAGTGGCAGACTAACCTGGCTGTTTAGTGGAGGGGTAGGACATGCGGTAGACTAACCTGGTTGTTCAGTGGAGAGGTAGGATACAGTGGTAGACTAACCTGGTTGTTTAGTGGAGGGGTAGGATACAGTGGTAGACTAACCTGGTTGTTCAGTGGAGAGGTAGGATACAGGGTAGACTAACCTGGTTGTTCAGTGGAGGGGTAGGATACAGTGGTAGACTAACCTGGTTGTTTAGTGGAGGAGTAGGACACAGTGGTAGACTAACCTGGTTGTTTAGTGGAGGGGTAGGATACAGTGGTAGACTAACCTGCTGTTTAGTGGAGGGGTAGGACACAGTGGTAGACTAACCTGGTTGTTCAGTGGAGGGGTAGGATACAGTGGTAGACTAACCTGGTTGTTCAGTGGAGGGGTAGGATACAGTGGTAGACTAACCTGGTTGTTCAGTGGAGGGGCAGGGACACAGTGGTAGACTAACCTGGTTGTTCAGTGGAGAGGTAGGATACAGTGGTAGACTAACCTGGTTGTTTAGTGGAGGGGTAGGATACAGTGGTAGACTAACCTGGTTTGTGGAGGAGTAGGACACAGTGGTAGACTAACCTGGCTGAGGAGGTAGGACACAGTGGTAGACTAACCTGGTTGTTTAGTGGAGGGGTAGGACACAGTGGTAGACTAACCTGGTTGTTTAGTGGAGGGGTAGGATACAGTGGTAGACTAACCTGGTTGTTTAGTGGAGGAGTAGGACACAGTGGTAGACTAACCTGGTTGTTTAGTGGAGGGGTAGGACACAGTGGTAGACTAACCTGGTTGTTTAGTGGAGGGGTAGGATACAGTGGTAGACTAACCTGGTTGTTTAGTGGAGGAGTAGGACACAGTGGTAGACTAACCTGGTTGTTTAGTGGAGGGGTAGGACACAGTGGTAGACTAACCTGGTTGTTTAGTGGAGGAGTAGGATACACTGGTAGACTAACCTGGTTGTTTAGTGGAGGAGTAGGACACACAACGGTCGGCCATGCAGTCCCAGATCAACCCACTGGCACACAGACGCCTGGAGTCCTCTGATTTAGAGAGCTGACGCATCGGAGAGCACCTGCAACCAAACACACAGCCTGGTCAGTGCTAAGGGTACGACTAGCGAGAGTGTGTGTGTGTGTGTGTACATCTGGACTCACCCGTTCCTCCTGTGAGAGCGTATATGGGCTTGCCGTCGGATCAGGGGTGGTTCCATACACTTACACTCTGTGTGATTGGCTACCTTTATCAACACCGGCTCAGGTCCGTATTTGAACGGTATCACGCTCAGCAGCTGCAGGACGGAAAGTGTCAGATCACATTAGTCCGGTTCTGGATTCAGCGATCCACTTTATACAGAGAGATGTATTTTATTTGACTCATTGATGGCCCAATGATGTGCATAGTGTACATTACGTAGTCTATGCGTTCTGTATATATTCACATTCTCCAAAATCCTTGTCATTTAGGAGCACTTATCATAATCACAATTGTCTTAAAAACATAAATCAGGGGTCCCCAACTATAGCCGCGGGATTGGAGCGGATGGTCAGGGGTCCCCAACTATAGCCGCGGGATGGAGTGGATGGTCAGGGGTCCCCAACTATAGCCGTGGGATGGAGCGGATGGTCAGGGGTCCCCAACTATAGGCGCGGGATGGAGCGGATGGTCAGGGGTCCCCAACTATAGCATGCGGGATGGAGCGGATGGTCAGGGTCCCAACTATAGCCTTGGGATGGAGCGGATGGTCAGGGTCCCCAACTATAGCCACGGGATGGAGCGGATGGTCAGGGTCCCCAACTATAGCCACGGGATGGAGCGGATGGTCAGGGGTCCCCAACTATAGCCGTGGGATGGAGTGGATGGTCAGGGTCCCCAACTATAGCCACGGGATGGAGCGGATGGTCAGGGGTCCCCAACTATAGCCATGGATGGAGCGGATGGTCAGGGGTCCCCAACTATAGCCACGGGATGGAGCGGATGGTCAGGGGTCCCCAACTATAGCCGTGGGATGGAGTGGATGGTCAGGGTCCCCAACTATAGCGCGAGGATGGAGTGGATGGTCAGGGGTCCCCAACTATAGGCGCGGGATGGAGCAGATGGTCAGGGGTCCCCAACTATAGCTGCGGGATGGAGCGGATGGTCAGGGGTCCCCAACTATAGCCGCGGGATGGAGCGGATGGTCAGGGTCCCCAACTATAGCGCGCGGGATGGAGTGGATGGTCAGGGTCCCCAACTATAGGCGCGGGATGATGTTTGTTGGAGCGGATGGTCAGGGGGGGCCGGAACTATAACCGCGGGGGTGATTTTGTTGGAGCGGATGGTCAGGGGTCCCCAACTATAGGCGCGGGATGGAGTGGATGGTCAGGGGTCCCCAACTATAGCTGCGGGATGGAGCAGATGGTCAGGGGTCCCCAACTATAGCGTCCCCGAGATGATGTTTGTTGAGCGGATGGTCAGGGGTCCCCAACTATAGCCGCGGGATGATTTTTTGTTGAGCGGATGGTCAGGGTCCCCAACTATAGCCATGGGATGGAGTGGATGGTCAGGGGTCCCCAACTATAGCCGCTGGATGATGTTTGTTGAGCGGATGGTCAGGGGTCCCCAACTATAGCCGCGGGGATGATTTTTGTTGAGCGGATGGTCAGGGGTCCCCAACTATAGCCGCGGGATGGAGCGGATGGTCAGCGGTCCCCAACTATAGCCACGGGATGGAGTGGATGGTCAGGGGTCCCCAACTATAGCCGTGGGATGGAGCGGATGGTCAGGGGTCCCCAACTAAAGCCGTGGGATGGAGCGGATGGTCAGGGGTCCCCAACTATAGCCGTGGGATGGAGCGGATGGTCAGGGGTCCCCAACTATAGCCGTGGGATGGAGTGGATGGTCAGGGGTCCCCAACTATAGCCGCGGGATGGAGCGGATGGTCAGCGGTCCCCAACTATAGCCACGGGATGGAGTGGATGGTCAGGGGTCCCCAACTATAGCCGTGGGATGGAGCGGATGGTCAGGGGTCCCCAACTATAGCCGTGGGATGGAGCGGATGGTCAGGGGTCCCCAACTATAGCCGTGGGATGGAGCGGATGGTCAGGGGTCCCCAACTATAGCCGCGGGTTGATGTTTGTTGGAGCGGATGGTCAGGGTCCCCAACTATAGCCGCGGGGTGATGTTTGTTGGAGCGGATGGTCAGGGTCCCCATTATAGCCGCGGGGTGATGTGTGTTGGAGCGGATGGTCAGGGGTCCCCATTATAGCCGCGGGGTGATGTTTGTTGGAGCGGATGGTCAGGGTCCCCATTATAGCCGCGGGGTGATGTTTGTTGGAGCGGATGGTCAGGGTCCCCATTATAGCCGCGGGGTGATGTTTTGTTGGAGCGGATGGTCAGGGGTCCCCATTATAGCCGCGGGGGGTGATGTTTGTTGGAGCGGATGGTCAGGGTCCCCATTATAGCCGCGGGTGATGTTTGTTGGAGCGGATGGTCAGGGTCCCCATTATAGCCGCGGGGTGATGTTTGTTGGAGCGGATGGTCAGGGTCCCCATTATGCCGCGGGGTGATGTGTGTTGGAGCGGATGGTCAGGGTCCCCATTATAGCCGCGGGGTGATGTTTGTTGGAGCGGATGGTCAGGGTCCCCATTATAGCCGCGGGGTGATGTTTGTTGGAGCGGATGGTCAGGGTCCCGGATGGTCAGGGTCCCCATTATAGCCGCGGGGTGATGTGTGTTGGAGCGGATGGTCAGGGTCCCCATTATAGCCGCGGGGTGATGTTTGTTGGAGCGGATGGTCAGGGTCCCCATTATGGCAGCGGGGTGATGTTTGTTGGAGCGGATGGTCAGGGTCCCCATTATAGCCGCAGGGTGATGTTTGTTGGAGCGGATGGTCAGGGGTCCCCATTATAGCAGCGGGGTGATGTTTGTTGGAGGCGGATGGTCAGGGTCCCCATTATAGCCGCGGGGTGATGTTTTGTTGGAGCGGATGGTCAGGGTCCCCATTATAGCCGCGGGGTGATGTGTGTTGGAGCGGATGGTCAGGGTCCCCATTATAGCCGCGGGGTGATGTTTGTTGGGGCGGATGGTCAGGGTCCCCATTATGGCCGCGGGGTGATGTGTGTTGGAGCGGATGGTCAGGGTCCCCATTATGCCCGGGGGTGATGTTTGTTGGAGCGGATGGTCAGGGTCCCCATTATAGCCGCGGGGTGATGTGTGTTGGAGCGGATGGTCAGGGTCCCCATTATAGCCGCGGGGTGATGTGTGTTGGAGCGGATGGTCAGGGTCCCCATTATAGCCGCGGGGTGATGTTTGTTGGAGCGGATGGTCAGGGTCCCCATTATAGCCGCGGGGTGATGTGTGTTGGAGCGGATGGTCAGGGTCCCCATTATAGCCGCGGGGTGATGTGTGTTGGAGCGGATGGTCAGGGTCCCCATTATAGCCGCGGGGTGATGTTTGTTGGAGCGGATGGTCAGGGTCCCCATTATAGCCGCGGGGTGATGTTTGTTGGAGCGGATGGTCAGGGTCCCCATTATAGCCGCGGGGTGATGTGTGTTGGAGCGGATGGTCAGGGGTCCCCATTATAGCCGCGGGGTGATGTTTGTTGGAGCGGATGGTCAGGGGTCCCCATTATAGCCGCGGGGTGATGTTTGTTGGAGCGGATGGTCAGGGGTCCCCATTATAGCCGCGGGGTGATGTTTGTTGGAGCGGATGGTCAGGGGTCCCCATTATAGCCGCGGGGTGATGTGTGTTGGAGCGGATGGTCAGGGTCCCCATTATAGCCGCGGGGTGATGTTTGTTGGAGCGGATGGTCAGGGTCCCCATTATAGCCGCGGGGTGATGTTTGTTGGAGCGGATGGTCAGGGTCCCCATTATAGCCGCGGGGTGATGTTTGTTGGAGGCGGATGGTCAGGGAGCGGGGTGATGGTTGGGCGGATGGGGGGTCCCCATTATAGCCGCGGGTGATGTTTGTTGGAGCGGATGGTCAGGGTCCCCATTATAGCCGCGGGGTGATGTTTGTTGGAGCGGATGGTCAGGGGCCGGAACATTGTTACAATCAGTTGTACACCACTAACATCCAAAGAGGTTGCATTTGAAAATAGACATCATTTCATACATTGATTACATTGAGACATGATTAAATATCTATTTTGTAATTAGTAGGAATACTTGGGAACAGATTTACTAAATTAAACACATTGGGGATATTAAAGGTATTTTTTGACCAAAAACTAAAAACACATTTAAAAAATATATATTTATTTACTAAAAACTTTGGGCCCGCGGGCTGCCTGTTGTCCGTTGCCGACCCCTGCCAGAAATGATTGCCATTTATTAAGAATAATATTAATAATGCGTTTTATTTGTAATACACCTTCTAACACCTTCTAATGGTCCTTCTGTAAGTTGGTAGAGCATGGCGCTTGTAACGCCAGGGTAGTTTCGATTTACGTAGAATGTATGCACACATGACTGTAAGTCTTTGGATAAAAGCTAAATGGCATATATTATTATTATTTATATTATAACAGATATTTAAAGAGGAAATGCTCACTGTTTTATTAACATAGGCAGTACTTGTGTTTCTGCACGATACACCCTCTTTGTTGCAGCATCCGTTACACCTGAAGACGGACACGCAGGGGGGCTTGAAGAACATGGAGGTCGTGGTGCCCAGTTCCTTTGCCACGTCTACACACGTCTCTCTGGGCGTGCACTGGGTCTTCTGCCACTCATCATCTATGGCTAAGGATCACATTCACACAACACCAATAGTTACACACAGAACAAAACTAATAGCAACCATAGAGACTTGCTTGGGTACCGTCTGGGTACACTCACATTCTAACCACAAAACATTCATTAGCAACCTGGAATTAATGTCTTGGCTTTTGCTTGGAGGGTTAACACAGTCTCGAGAAGACCCAGGGTTCAAACCAGTCTATCTCATACTTTATGACCATCTCCAGGGAGAACATTGAATAATGCCCAGCCTTTAGCTCAGAGGTCTAACACATTGAGCAAGTGCACAGTAGACGCAGATATTGAACCCACATACCTCTGAGTATCCCGAGGCTGCAGGAGCCAGCAGAATAGCTCAACAAACAATACCAAAGCTTTAGCTTAGAGAGCCAACACAGTTTTGAGGAGACCCGGGTTTCGAACCCACATACCTTTGAGTATCCCGAGGCTGTAGGACCCAGCAGCATAGCTCAACAAACAATACCAAAGCTTTAGCTTAGAGAGCCTACACAGTTTTGTGGAGACCCGGGTTTCGAACCCACATACCTTTGAGTATCCCGAGGCTGTAGGACCCAGCAGCATAGCTCAACAAACAATACCAAAGCTTTAGCTTAGAGAGCCAACACAGTTTTGTGGAGACCCAGGTTTCGAACCCACATACCTTTGAGTATCTCCAGGCTGTAGGATGCTACAGCGTAGCGCGTGGAGCGGTGTGACCCAGCGGAGATGAGGAGGCGTGAGGAGGAGGAGGAGGAGGAGGAGGAGGAGGAACGGTGGTTGTGCTGCTGAGAGGAAGAGGATGAGGGAGACGTCTCCAGGTGTTTGAGTTTTAGACGACACTTCCACAGCTTCCAGTCAGGGAAATCTGTCAGCATGAGCAGCTCGTCCAGACTGGAGGCCGAACGCACATCCCTCTCCCACTTCTCCTGGTTGATCACCTGCAGGGAGCAGAGGAAGAGGACACAAAACATTTAATGATATATGTTGTTTTAAAGACAGGATAGAAAATAAGCTCCAACACGCTGCTATGGTAAAATATAGTTAGTTGGTTTGTGAGAGTCAACAGTCTCACCACAAGAGGGCAGCACTCTTACATCCAAGTCAGGATTAACTTTAGATGCGATTGAGGCCGGTTTACAAGGACTGGACTGAGCTGATGATACATGCAAGTCAGTCTGACTCCTCACACTCACATCCACCTCTGACTGTGCTATTATTGCCCAAAGCCAGGTCCCACAGACAATTAACAGCTGTCCTGGGATTTAAGACTATCATCATTTAGATCACAACAGATACAAAAACAATCAGTGCTTCTGTGTATTATAGTATTATATCACTACAGTATTATAGTACCACTGTATTGTAGTATTAAAGTACTACAGTATTATAGCACTACATAGTATAGTACTACAGTATTATAGCACTACAGTAGTATAGTACTTCATTATTGTAGTATTATAGTACTACAGTATTGTAGTATTATAGTTCTGCAGTATTGTGGTATTATAGTACTACAGTATTGTAGTATTATAGTACTGTGGTAATGTAGTATTATAGCATTACAGTATTATAGCACCACAGTATTGTAGTACTACAGTATTTTAGTACTACAGTATTGTAGTATTATAGTACTACAATATTGTAGAACTACAGTATAATAGTACTACAGTTTTATAGTACTACAGTATTGTAGTACTACGTGTGTAATCATTACTTCTTCTCATTCCCATGACTGTTCATAACTGATGAGAGGATGCCCATTGTACCCCAAATGCACAGTAGATCCCCTGGCATCAGCCCATAGACAACATAGCAGCTGCGAATGTGGAGTTGGCTGGGGTGACATTAAGGGGTAGTGGGGGGCAGGAGTTCCCAGGGTCCACCTGTTGAGGAGCTCTAGGAGCTATGAGAAGACAAGCCTCCTCCTTCCCATGGAGCAGAGGATGGAGAGACAACAGAATATTAGGAGACATAGCTACTGTTTCCCACAGAGACACGATTACAACTGCTGCTGCACATGCTAATGCAGATAACAAGCAGGTAGGCCACAAACGAACAAATATACAGTACTACTGCAGATAATAAGCAGGTAGATCACTAACTAATATACAGTACTACTGCAGATAACAATCAGTTAGGTCACTAACTAATATACTGTGTTACTGCAGACAACAAGCAGGGAGATCACTAACTAATATACTGTGTTACTGCAGACAACAAGCAGGTAGATCACTAACTAATATACTGTGTTACTGCAGACAACAAGCAGGTAGATCACTAACTAATATACTGTGTTACTGCAGATAACAAGCAGGTAGATCACTAACTAATATACTGTGTTACTGCAGACAACAAGCAGGTAGATCACTAACTAATATACTGTGTTACTGCAGACAACAAGCAGGTAGATCACTAACTAATATACTGTGTTACTGCAGACAACAAGCAGGTAGATCACTAACTAATATACTGTGTTACTGCAGACAATCAGTTATGTCACTAACTAATATACTGTGTTACTGCAGATAACAAGCAGGTAGATCACTAACTAATATACTGTGTTACTGCAGACAATCAGTTATGTCACTAACTAATATACTGTGTTACTGCAGACAACAAGCAGGTAGATCACTAACTAATATACTGTGTTACTGCAGACAACAAGCAGGTAGATCACTAACTAATATACTGTGTTACTGCAGACAACAAGCAGGTAGATCACTAACTAATATACTGTGTTACTGCAGATAACAAGCAGGTAGATCACTAACTAATATACTGTGTTACTGCAGATAACAAGCAGGTAGATCACTAACTAATATACTGTGTTACTGCAGATAACAAGCAGGTAGATCACTAACTAATATACTGTGTTACTGCAGACAATCAGTTATGTCACTAACTAATATACTGTGTTACTGCAGACAACAAGCAGGTAGATCACTAACTAATATACTGTGTTACTGCAGACAACAAGCAGGTAGATCACTAACTAATATACTGTGTTACTGCAGACAACAAGCAGGTAGATCACTAACTAATATACTGTGTTACTGCAGATAACAAGCAGGTAGATCACTAACTAATATACTGTGTTACTGCAGATAACAAGCAGGTAGATCACTAACTAATATACTGTGTTACTGCAGACAACAAGCAGGTAGATCACTAACTAATATACTGTGTTACTGCAGACAACAAGCAGGTAGATCACAAACTAATATACTGTGTTACTGCAGACAACAAGCAGGTAGATCACTAACTAATATACTGTGTTACTGCAGATAACAAGCAGGTAGGTCACTAACTAATATACTGTGTTACTGCAGACAACAAGCAGGTAGATCACTAACTAATATACTGTGTTACTGCAGACAACAAGCAGGTAGATCACTAACTAATATACTGTGTTACTGCAGACAACAAGCAGGTAGATCACTAACTAATATACTGTGTTACTGCAGATAACAAGCAGGTAGATCACTAACAATAACTGTGTTACTGCAGATAACAAATACTAATATACTGTGTTACTGCAGACAACAAGGTAGATCACTCAGGTAGATCACTAACTAATATACTGTGTTACTGCAGACAACAAGCAGGTAGATCACTAACTAATATACTGTGTTACTGCAGACAACAAGCAGGTAGATAACTAACTAATATACTGTGTTACTGCAGACAACAAGCAGGTAGATCACTAACTAATATACTGTGTTACTGCAGATAACAAGCAGGTAGATCACTAACTAATATACTGTGTTACTGCAGATAACAAGCAGGTAGATCACTAACTAATATACTGTGTTACTGCAGACAACAAGCAGGTAGATCACTAACTAATATACTGTGTTACTGCAGACAACAAGCAGGTAGATCACTAACTAATATACTTCTTACTGCAGAGATCACGCAGACAACAAATCACAATACTGTGTTACTGCAGATAACTAAGCAGGTTTATGCAACTAATATAAAAGCAGTCTGTAGATCACTAATATTATTATTATAAGCAGGTATATAACTAACAACTGCAGCAAGCAGGTAGATCACTAACTAATATACTGTGTTACTGCAGACAACTAATATACTGTGTTACTGCAGGAACAGGGAAAATCCACCACAATAAACAAGGTGTGTTGTGTGTTCTCTCTCAGTGCCCTACAGGCCAACATGGAGAGAGGGAACAGTCATGTGTACAACTCCAAACACATTGGAGGAGACCCGTCTGTTATTACAGCTGACCAGTCCTATGGAGCTGTGGCTTCTTCCCTGCCTCCACTTATACTGTTCAGATCATATTTACACTACATTCACTCTCTGCACACTATTACCCCAAAAACTAAGACATTACATTATGACTGTGTTGGTGTAATGTCAATTTAACAACAAAATGTTGCAATTTAAATAGTCTATTGTTGCCAATTGTAAAAGTTCAAAATCACAATAACCTTTTTAAACATTTACAATATAAAAAGGGTGCGGTCGAATTTGTTGAGAAAGACAAATAACGAGGGAATAAGGGACTTCCATTCATTTATGAGACGGGAAGGGAAACCCACAGAACAGATGGAGAGTTGAATAAACAACAGAGAGGAGAGAGGCCGGGTCAGAGGAGAGGCTGAGAAAAGGGACTGTCGTGTAATATGAAACATGTCAAACAGAAACAGAGAGGAGAGAGGCCGGGTCAGAGGAGAGGCTGAGAAAAGGGACTGTCGTGTAATATGAAACATGTCAAACAGAAACAGTTTGCTTTCATTTCTTCCAGTCGTTGTAACGACATGAGCCGCCACTGATCTGTTCAATGTGTGAGGATTGTAGCTGGATGCTTCCTCTATGTGAGGATTGTGACGTCAGGGTGTAGCTGGATGCTTCCTCTATGTGAGGATTGTGACGTCAGGGTGTAGCTGGATGCTTCCTCTATGTGAGGATTGTGACGTTAGGGTGTAGCTGGATGCTTCCTCTATGTGAGGATTGTGACGTTAGGGTGTAGCTGGATGCTTCCTCTATGTGAGGATTGTGACGTTAGGGTGTAGCTGGATGCTTCCTCTATGTGAGGATTGTGACGTTAGGGTGTAGCTGGATGCTTCCTCTATGTGAGGATTGTGACGTCAGAGTGTAGCTGGATGCTTCCTCTATGTGAGGAGTGTGTCGTTAGGGTGTAGCTGGATGCTTCCTCTATGTGAGGATTGTGATGTCAGGGTGTAGCTGGATGCTTCCTCTATGTGAGGATTGTGACGTCAGGGTGTAGCTGGATGCTTCCTCTATGTAAGGATTGTGACGTTAGGGTGTAGCTGGATGCTTCCTCTATGTGAGGATTGTGACGTCAGAGTGTAGCTGGATGCTTCCTCTATGTGAGGAGTGTGTCGTTAGGGTGTAGCTGGATGGTTCCTCTATGTGAGGATTGTGATGTCAGGGTGTAGCTGGATGCTTCCTCTATGTGAGGATTGTGACGTCAGGGTGTAGCTGGATGCTTCCTCTATGTGAGGATTGTGACGTCAGGGTGTAGCTGGATGCTTCCTCTATGTGAGGATTGTGACGTTAGGGTGTAGCTGGATGCTTCCTCTATGTGAGGATTGTGACGTTAGGGTGTAGCTGGATGCTTCCTCTATGTGAGGATTGTGACGTTAGGGTGTAGCTGGATGCTTCCTCTATGTGAGGATTGTGACGTTAGGGTGTAGCTGGATGCTTCCTCTATGTGAGGATTGTGCGTCAGGGTGTAGCTGGATGCTTCCTCTATGTGAGGATTGTGACGTCATGCTTCCTCTATGTGAGGATTGTGGCGTCAGGGTGTAGCTGGATGCTTCCTCTATGTGAGGATTGTGACGTTAGGGTGTAGCTGGATGCTTCCTCTATGTGAGGATTGTGAGGTGTAGCGATAGGGTGTAGCTGGATGCTTCCTCTATGTGAGGATTGTGACGTTAGGGTGTAGCTGGATGCTTCCTCTATGTGAGGATTGTGACGTTAGGGTGTAGCTGGATGCTTCCTCTATGTGAGGATTGTGACGTTAGGGTGTAGCTGGATGCTTCCTCTATGTGAGGATTGTGACGTTAGGGTGTAGCTGGATGCTTCCTCTATGTGAGATGCTTCCTCGTTATGTAGCTGGATGCTTCCTCTATGTGGATTGTAGCGTTAGACGTTGTAGCTGGATGCTTCCTCTATGTGAGGATTGTGACGTTAGGTGTAGCTGGATGCTTCCTCTATGTGAGGATTGTGTGACGTTAGGGTGTAGCTGGATGCTTCCTCTATGTGAGGATTGTGACGTTAGGGTGTAGCTGGATGCTTCCTCTATGTGAGGATTGTGACGTTAGGGTGTAGCTGGATGCTTCCTCTATGTGAGGAATGTGACGTTAGGGTGTAGCTGGATGCTTCCTCTATGTGAGGATTGTGACGTTAGGTTGTAGCTGGATGCTTCCTCTATGTGAGGATTGTGTCGTTAGGGTGTAGCTGGATGCTTCCTCTATGTGAGGATTGTGTCGTTAGGGGTGTAGCTGGATGCTTCCTCTATGTGAGGATTGTGACGTTAGGGTGTAGCTGGATGCTTCCTCTATGTGAGGATTGTGACGTTAGGGTGTAGCTGGATGGTTCCTCTATGTGAGGATTGTGACGTTAGGGTGTAGCTGGATGCTTCCTCTATGTGAGGATTGTGTCGTTAGGGTGTAGCTGGATGCTTCCTCTATGTGAGGATTGTGACGTTAGGGTGTAGCTGGATGCTTCCTCTATGTGAGGATTGTGCGTCAGGGTGTAGCTGGATGCTTCCTCTATGTGAGATTGTGACGTTAGGGTGTAGCTGGATGCTTCCTCTATGTGAGGATTGTGACGTCAGGGTGTAGCTGGATGCTTCCTCTATGTGAGGATTGTGACGTCAGGGTGTAGCTGGATGCTTCCTCTATGTGAGGATTGTGATGTTAGGGTGTAGCTGGATGCTTCCTCTATGTGAGGATTGTGTCGTTAGGGTGTAGCTGGATGCTTCCTCTATGTGAGGATTGTGATGTTAGGGTGTGGCTGGATGCTTCCTCTATGTGAGGATTGTGTCGTTAGGGTGTAGCTGGCTGCTTCCTCTATGTGAGGATTGTGTCGTTAGGTGTAGCTGGCTGCTTCCTCTATGTGAGGATTGTGTCATTAGGGTGTAGCTGGATGCTTCCTCTATGTGAGGATTGTGACGTTAGGGTGTAGCTGGCTGCTTCCTCTATGTGAGGATTGTGATGTCAGGGTGTAGCTGGATGCTTCCTCTATGTGAGGATTGTGACGTTAGGGTGTAGCTGGATGCTTCCTCTATGTGAGGATTGTGACGTCAGGGTGTAGCTGGATGCTTCCTCTATGTGAGGATTGTGACGTTAGGGTGTAGCTGGATGCTTCCTCTATGTGAGGATTGTGATGTTAGGGTGTAGCTGGATGCTTCCTCTATGTGAGGATTGTGACGTTAGGGTGTAGCTGGATGGTTCCTCTATGTGAGAATTGTGACGTTAGGGTGTAGCTGGATGCTTCCTCTATGTGAGGATTGTGATGTCAGGGTGTAGCTGGATGCTTCCTCTATGTGAGGATTGTGACGTTAGGGTGTAGCTGGATGCTTCCTCTATGTGAGGATTGTGACGTCAGGGTGTAGCTGGATGCTTCCTCTATGTGAGGATTGTGACGTCAGGGTGTAGCTGGATGCTTCCTCTATGTGAGGATTGTGATGTTAGGGTGTAGCTGGATGCTTCCTCTATGTGAGGATTGTGACGTTAGGGTGTAGCTGGATGGTTCCTCTATGTGAGAATTGTGACGTTAGGGTGTAGCTGGATGCTTCCTCTATGTGAGGATTGTGTCGTTAGGGTGTAGCTGGATGCTTCCTCTATGTGAGGATTGTGACGTTAGGGTGTAGCTGGATGCTTCCTCTATGTGAGGATTGTGACGTCAGGGTGTAGCTGGATGCTTCCTCTATGTGAGGATTGTGACGTTAGGGTGTAGCTGGATGCTTCCTCTATGTGAGGATTGTGACGTCAGGGTGTAGCTGGATGCTTCCTCTATGTGAGGATTGTGACGTCAGGGTGTAGCTGGATGCTTCCTCTATGTGAGGATTGTGATGTTAGGGTGTAGCTGGATGCTTCCTCTATGTGAGGATTGTGTCGTTAGGGTGTAGCTGGATGCTTCCTCTATGTGAGGATTGTGATGTTAGGGTGTGGCTGGATGCTTCCTCTATGTGAGGATTGTGTCGTTAGGGTGTAGCTGGCTGCTTCCTCTATGTGAGGATTGTGTCGTTAGGGTGTAGCTGGCTGCTTCCTCTATGTGAGGATTGTGTCATTAGGGTGTAGCTGGCTGCTTCCTCTATGTGAGGATTGTGACGTTAGGGTGTAGCTGGATGCTTCCTCTATGTGAGGATTGTGACGTTAGGGTGTAGCTGGATGCTTCCTCTATGTGAGGATTGTGACGTTAGGGTGTAGCTGGATGCTTCCTCTATGTGAGGATTGTGTCGTTAGGCTGTGGCTGGATGCTTCCTCTATGTGAGGATTGTGACGTTAGGGTGTAGCTGGCTGCTTCCTCGTAAACCAGACAGACAAGGAGTTTTCTTTTCCCTCTTCTGCAATTTCGACCCAGGGGAAAGCAGGTCCCCAAGGGAGAGATATCAGGAGAGTGAGTGGGGGGAAGACAGACAGCGAACAAGAGAGGAGAGAGCGAAGAAGAGCAAGAGAAAGAGAGAGAAGTGTTTGATAATTTAGGAAGTTCAAACGCTCCTCTTTCCAGGTCAGTGAGATCTTGTTAACGGTGACGCATGCATTTGCACCGTTTACATAAGAGGCACACACTCTCACACACACACACACACACACACACACACACACACACACACACACACACACACACACACACACACACACACACACACACACACACACACACACACACACACACACACACACACACACACACACACACACACACACACACACACACACACACACACACACACACACACTGCTCATTAGACCATGTCAGCTCTGATGTTCATGGACAGCTCACAGGTTGTGTGTGTGTGTCTCTACGCCCCCTGCCAACTGGTCAGCGCTAGTTGTATTAGCTCACATGGTGAGTTGTAAGGAGAGTTGATTCAGTTCGTAAGAACACAAAGAAACCTGGTGCCTCCAGTGGGAGACACGTGTCCCCATTTGATGACATACCGGTTATTAATAAATAGCTTCTTGATGATGATGCATTGAATCCACAGAATAGAGCCTGAGCAGAACATGAGTTGCAGATGAAACAGTGCCTGGTCTGGACATTGAAGCCATACAGAAATGAAGTGCATAGACACCGGACACTTACCCTGAGAGCTGGGATCATCTTGAACCTTGTTTGGCATTCCTAAGTTCAACCTCACCAACACCAGCATCATTCCAACACCGGCAGCAAGCATCTTCTGCATCCTCTGGTTCAATGCTGTATCTCAGTCTCTTTTGTGTTCAAAGTTCTCCTTCTGTCTCTGTACGGTCAATTTTCAGTCTCTGGACAGAAGTTGTATAACAGAGAGCCGTTTCTCTCAGGGTAATCCCCTGTAACAGAGAGATGTTTCTGTATTGGGTAATCCTCTATAATAGAGAGCAGAGCCAGAGGAAGGAGTCTCCTCTCTACAGACCAGCCCCTCTCAGACCGGCGCTGACTCCTTAGACCACACACAAGCTCCTGTCACAGTCCCTGTGGTTACGGACACCTCTCCCTCTCTCCCCCCGGGTCACAGACTCTCTCTCTCTCCCTGGTCACAGACACCTCTCCCTCCCTCCCCCCGGGTCATAGACACCTCTCTCTCCCTCTCCATCCAGACACCCCAGAGCAAATGGAACAGCTAAAGAGGATTTAAAACACCTCTACCTCTCTCTCTTCCCCCCAACTACACACAGCAAGGACACTTAAAGTTTCACTCAGTCACTTGAGACTGTCTCTCTATTGGTCCAACTACAAGCAAGGACTCTTAAGACTGTCTCTCTATTGGTCCAACTACAAGCAAGGACTCTTAAGACTGTCTCTCTTTCTTTTGCCTGTCTTGACTATCCCCTCTCTTCTCTTCTCCCCAGTTAGTCCAGACCTCTTCAGATCTCATTATCTACTGTGTCTCAGCCTCTGCGTTAAACGGCCTGCTTGTCACATCGAGCGAGCATGGCCCCGCACTTAGTTCCGTCCTTCAGGGTTGAGAGGGCTGTCTGTCTGTCTCTCTGTCCCCACCATGTCTCCCTGGCTCTGTCTGGCCCCACCTTGTATCCCTGGCTCTGTCTGGCCCCGCCTTGTCTCCCTGGCTCTGTCTGTTCCCACCTTGTCTCCCTGGCTCTGTCTGGCCCGCCTTGTCTCCCTGGCTCTGTCTGGCCCCACCTTGTATCCCTGGCTCTGTCTGGCCCCGCCTTGTCTCCTGGCTCTGTCTGGCCCCACCTTGTATCCCTGGCTCTGTCTGGCCCCGCCTTGTCTCCCTGGTTCTGTCTGGCCCCACCTTGTCTCCCTGGCTCTGTCTGGCCCCGCCTTGTCTCCCTGGTTCTGTCTGTCCCCACCTTGTCTCCCTGGTTCTGTCTGGCCCCACCTTGTCTCCTGGTTCTGTTTGTCTGTCTGTAAGTCTGTTCTGTCTGCTCCTGTCTGATGTTGCCTTGCTCTGTCTGTCTGTAAGTCTGTTCTGTCTGCTCCTGTCTGATGTTGCCTTGTCTGTCTGTCTAAGTCTGTTCTGTCTGTCCCTGCCTTGTCTCCCTAAGTTCTGTCTGTCTCCCCTGATGTTGCCTTGTCTCTGTCTGTAAGTCTGTTCTGTCTGGCCCCTGTCGGTCCTGTTTGTCCTGTCTGATGTTGCCTTGGTCTGTGGTCTGTAAGTCTGTTCTGTCTGATGTTGCCTTGTCTGTCTGTCTGTAAGTCTGTTCTGTCTGCTCCTGTCTGATGCTTGCTCTGTCTGTCTTAAGTCTGTTCCTGATGTTGCCTTGCTCTGTCTGTCTGTAAGTCTGTTCTGTCTGATGTTGCCTTGCTCTGTCGGTCTGTAAAGTCTGTTCTGTCTGCTCCTGTCTGATGTTGCCTTGCTCTGTTGGTATGTAAGTCCCTGGTTCTGTCTGCCCCACTGTCTTGTGCCTCCTGTCTGTCTGTAAGTCTGTTCTGTCTGATGTTTGCTCTGTGTCTGTAAGTCTGTTCTGTCTGCTCCTGTCTGATGTTGCCTTGCTCTGTCGGTCTGTAAAAATGATGTTGCCTTGGTTCTGTCTGATGTTGCCTTGCTCTGTCTGTCTGTAAGTCTGTTCTGTCTGATGTTGCCTTGCTCTGTAGGTCTGTAAGACTGTTCTGTCTGATGTTGCCTTGGTCTGTCTGTCTGTTCTGTCTGATGTTGCCTTGCTCTGTCTGTCTGTAAGTCTGTTCTGTCTGATGTTGCCTTGCTCTGTCGGTCTGTAAGTCTGTTCTGTTCTGTCTGATGTTGCCTTGCTCTGTCTGTCTGTAAGTCTGTTCTGTCTGATGTCGCCTTGCTCTCTGTCTGTCTGTAAGTCTGTTCTGTCTGATGTTGCCTTGCTCTGTAGGTCTGTAAGACTGTTCTGTCTGATGTTGCCCTTGCTCTGTCTGTCTGTAAGTCTGTTTCTGTCTGATGTTGCCTTGCTCTGTAGGTCTGTAAGTCTGTTCTGTCTGATGTTGCCTTGCTCTGTCTGTCTGTAAGTCTGTTCTGTCTGATGTTGCCTTGCTCTGTCTGTCTGTAAGTCTGTTTCTGTCTGATGTTGCCTTTGCTCTGTCTGTCTGTAAGTCTGTTCTGTCTGATGTTGCCTTGCTCTCTGTAAGTCTGTTCTGTCTGATGTTGCCTTGCTCTGTCTGTCTGTAAGTCTGTTCTGTCTGATGTTGCCTTGCTCTGTAGGTCTGTAAGACTGTTCTGTCTGATGTTGCCTTGCTCTGTCTGTCTGTAAGTCTGTTCTGTCTGATGTTGCCTTGCTCTGTCTGTCACAACCAAGTCTGTTCTGTCTGATGTTGCCTTGCTCTGTCTGTCTGTAAGTCTGTTCTGTCTGATGTTGCCTTGCTCTGTAGGTCTGTAAGTCTGTTCTGTCTGATGTTGCCTTGCTCTGTAGGTCCTGTAAGTCTATTTCTGGTCTGATGTTGCCTTGCTCTGTCCGTCCGTAAGTCCGTTCTGTCTGATGCCGCCCTGCTCTGTAGGTCTGTAAGACTGTTCTGTCTGATGTTGCCTTGCTCTGCAGGTCTGTAAGTCCGTTCTGTCTGATGTTCTGTCTGTCTGTCCGCAAGTCTGTCCTGTCTGATGTTCCCTTGCTCTGCAGGTCTGTAAAGTCTGTTCTGTCTGATGTTGCCTTGCTCTGTCTGTCTGTAAGTCTGTTCTGTCTGATGTTGCCTTGCTCTGTAGGTCTGTAAGACTCAATTTCTGTCTGATGTTGCCTTGCTCTGTAGGTCTGTAAGTCTGTTCTGTCTGATGTTGCCTTGCTCTGTAGGTCTGTAAGTCTGTTCTGTCTGATGTTGCCTTGCTCTGTAGGTCTGTAAGTTCTGTCTGATGTTGCCTTGCTCTGTAGGTCTGTTCTGTAAGTCTGTTCTGTCTGCTCCTGCCTTGGCTGTTAAATCCAAAAGCAACTGTATTTTCCACAGAGTTCAGCTTATCTGGAGCGGCATGAACATGTGTTTTAAATGTGATCCAGACCTCTGACTGCAGCATGGATACATGGGCCATGGAGGGACATCTCACCCTCCACACCCACCCCTATCCCATCCCAGACAAAACTCACTTCCCACTGGGCACAGACCTCAGCTACGCAGCATGGATACATGAGCCATGGAGGGACACTCCCACCTCCACCCCACCCCTATCCCATCCCAGACAAACTCACTTCCACTGGGCACAGACCTCATTTCAACGTCTAATTACGAGGAAACATTGATTCAACCAGTGTGCCTAGGGTTTTGATTGTCCGGAGGGAGGGATGAGGGATAGAGATGATAGAGAGGGAGGGAGAAACAGGAGATGTGATAGGGAGGGAGGAGGCGGGGAGAAACAGAGATGTGTTAGGGGAGGGAGGAGGAGGGAGAAACAGGAGATGTGATAGAGAGGGAGGGAGAAACAGGAGATGTGATAGAGAGGAGGGGAGGAGGAGGGAGAAACAGGAGATGTGATAGAGAGGAGGAGGAGGAGGGAGAAACAGAGATGTGATAGAGAGGAGGAGGAGGAGGGAGAAACAGGAGATGTGATAGAGAGGAGGAGGAGGAGGAGAAACAGGAGATGTGATAGAGAGGAGGGAGGAGGAGGGAGAAACAGGAGATGTGATAGAGAGGAGGGAGGAGAGGGGAGAAACAGGAGATGTGATAGAGAGGAGGAGGAGGGAGAAACAGGAGATGTGATAGAGGGAGGAGAGGAGAAACAGGAGATGTGATAGAGAGGGAGGGAGGAGGAGGGAGAAACAGGAGATGTGATAGAAGGAGGAGTGAGGGAGAAAGAGGAGAGTGTGATAGAGAGGGAGGGAGGAGGAGGGAGAAACAGGAGGGGAGTGTGATAGAGGGAGGAGGAGGAGGGAGAAACAGGAGGTGTGATAGAGAGGAGGAGGAGGAGGGAGAAACAGGAGATGTGATAGAGAGGGAGGGAGGAGGAGGGAGAAACAGGAGATGTGATAGAGAGGAGGGAGGAGGAGGGAGAAACAGGAGGTGTGATAGAGAGGAGGAGGGAGGAGGGAGAAAACAGGAGATGTGATAGAGAGGAGGGAGAAACAGGAGATGTGATAGAGAGGAGGAGGAGGAGGGAGAAACAGGAGATGTGATAGAGGAGGGAGAAACAGGAGATGTGATAGAGAGGAGGAGGAGGAGGAGAAACAGGAGATGTGATAGAGAGGAGGAGAACAGGAGATGTGATAGGGGAGGAGGAGGGAGAAACAGGAGATGTGATAGAGAGGAGGAGAAAAGGAGAGTGTGATAGAGGAGGAGAAACAGGAGGTGTAGAGAGGAGAGAAACAGGAGATGTGATAGAGAGGGGAGGGAGAAACAGGAGGTGTGATAGAGAGGGAGGGAGAAACAGGAGATGTGATAGAGAGGGAGGAGAAACAGGAGGTGTGATAGAGGGAGGAGGGAGAAACAGGAGATGTGATAGAGAGGGAGGAGGAGGAGGAGGATAAGAGAGATGTGAAAGAGGAGGAGGAGGAGGGAGAAACAGGAGATGTGATAGAGAGGGAGGAGAAACAGGAGATGTGATAGAGAGGAGACGGAGGAGGAGGGAGAAACAGGAGATGTGATAGAGAGGAGGATGATGAGGAGGGAGAAACAGGAGATGTGATAGAGAGGAGGGAGGAGGAGGGAGAAACAGGAGGTGTGATAGGGAGGGAGGAGGAGGGAGAAACAGGAGATGTGATAGAAGGGAGGATAGAGGGAGAAACAGGAGGTGTGATAGAGGAGGAGGAGGAGGAGAACAGGAGATGTGATAGAGAGGGAGGGAGGAGGAGGAGATAACAGGAATGTGAGAAACAGGGAGGGAGGAGGAGGGAGAAACAGGAGGTGTGATAGAGGGAGGAGGAGGAGAAACAGGAGATGTGATAGAGAGGAGGAGAAACAGGAGATGTGATAGAGAGGAGGGGAGGAGGGAGAAACAGGAGATGTGATAGAGAGTGGAGGGAGAAACAGGAGATGTGATAGAGGGAGGGAGGAGGAGAAACAGGAGATGTGATAGAGAGGAGGGAGAACAGGAGATGTGATAGAGGGGAGGAGGAGGAGAAACAGGAGATGTGATAGAGGGAGGAGAAACAGAGATGTGATAGAGAGGAGGAGAAACAGTGAGGTGTGATAGAGAGGAGGAGAAACAGGAGATGTGATAGGAGAGGAGGGAGAACAGGAGATGTGATAGAGAGGAGGGAGAAACAGGAGATGTGATAGAGAGGAGGAGAAACAGGAGATGTGTGATAGAGGGAGGGAAACAGGAGATGTGATAGAGAGGGAGGGAGGAGGAGGGAGAAACAGGAGATGTGATAGAGGAGGAGGGAGAGGAGGAGAAACAGGAGATGTGGTGAGGAGAGAGGAGGGAGAACAGGAGATGTGATAGAGAGGAGGGAGAAACAGGAGATGTGATAGAGAGGGAGGAGAAACAGGAGGTGTGAGAGGAGAGGAGGAGGGAGAAACAGGAGGTGTGATAGAGGAGGAGGGAGAAACAGGAGATGTGATAGAGGGGGAGGAGGAGGAGAAACAGGAGGTGTGATAGAGAGGGAGGAGGAAACAGGAGATGTGATAGAAGGGAGGGAGAAACAGGAGGTGTGATAGGGAGGGAGAAACAGGAGGTGTGATAGAGAGGAGGGAGAAACAGGAGATGTGATAGGGGAGGAGAAACAGGAGAGTGTGATGAGAGGAGGAGGAGAAACAGGAGATGTGATAGAGGGAGGAGAAACAGGAGATGTGATAGAGGAGGAGAAACAGGAGATGCATGATAGAGAGGGGAGGAGGAGGGAGAAACAGGAGGTGTGATAGAGAGGGGAGGAGGAAACAGAGTGATGAGAGGAGAAACAGGAGGTGTGTTAGAGAGGGAGAGGAGAAACAGGAGATGTGATAGAGAGGGAGGGAGGAGGAGGGAGAAACAGGAGATGTGATAGAGAGGGAGGGAGGAGGAGGGAGAAACAGGAGATGTGATAGAGAGGGAGGGAGGAGGAGGGAGAAACAGGAGATGTGATAGAGAGGGAGGGAGAAACAGGAGATGTGATAGAGAGGGAGGGAGGAGGAGGAAGAAACAGGAGATGTGTTAGAGAGGGAGGGAGAAACAGGAGATGTGATAGAGAGGGAGGGAGAAACAGGAGATGTGATAGAGAGGGAGGGAGAAACAGGAGATGTGATAGAGAGGGAGGGAGAAACAGGAGATGTGATAGGGAGGGAGGGAGAAACAGGAGGTGTGATAGAGAGGGAGGGAGAAACAGGAGATGTGTTAGAGAGGGAGGGAGAAACAGGAGATGTGATAGAGAGGGAGGGAGAAACAGGAGGTGTGATAGAGAGGGAGGGAGAAACAGGAGGTGTGATAGAGAGGGAGGGAGAAACAGGAGGTGTGATAGAGAGGGAGGGAGAAACAGGAGGTGTGATAGAGAGGAGGGAGAAACAGGAGATGTGTTAGAGAGGGAGGGAGAAACAGGAGATGTGATAGAGAGGGAGGGAGAAACAGGAGGTGTGATAGAGAGGGAGGGAGAAACAGGAGGTGTGATAGAGAGGGAGGGAGAAACAGGAGGTGTGATAGAGAGGGAGGGAGAAACAGGAGGTGTGATAGAGAGGGAGGGAGAAACAGGAGGTGTGATAGAGAGGGAGGGAGAAACAGGAGATGTGATAGAGAGGGAGGGAGAAACAGGAGATGTGATAGAGAGAAACAGGAGATGTGATAGAGAGGGAGGGAGAAACAGGAGGTGTGTTAGAGAGGGAGGGAGAAACAGGAGATGTGATAGGGAGGGAGAGGAGACCCGCTGTTTCGCAGTATGAGACGTCATTCTGCCAGATGCAAATGGCCTTGAAATGTGATCTGTGGTTGGTTTCCCTCCTTCCCGTAACGGATACTTGCCTCTGAGGTCTGTCCAAGGACAAAATGACTGGAGCCAATCAGTGCTTCCATTAGATAGCTTCTGGAGACATCACGGCAGGATAGTTTTGTTGGGGTTAAATTAAAAGTGCTTTTTTCATCATTTGCATTTCAGTTTAATGGCTTGGAGGCACAGTAACAAAACATCTATTTGAGAAGAAAAAAAAATCAGTATAAAATGAGAACTTTAATGATTTAAAAAGAGACAAACACACATCAAGCTGGTTCATGATTAAAATACACTTTGGTCACATGACCGTAACAAGACCTATAACATGATTAGAAGATGTCTGCGGATTCTTAGAAGGATTCCCTGATCTTAGACCTCCAAGCCGTAGCCCTCTCGAACCCATTGGTCCCTGTCCTGTAGTCTCTGACTGCCTGGTTGATCTCCTCTTCCGTGTTCATCACAAACGGACCTGGAGAGCAAAAGGAACGTGTAGTGTGTCACCTTACACATGAACGATCCAATACTGTGGTAACTGACTGGAGATCAGTGATGTGAAGAAATGGAGTTCTTACCATGTTGGACCACCGGTTCATTGATCGGCTGTCCCGCAATCAAGACAAAATGGCAAACCTCTGATGTCTGGAGAAAGGAATTTGAGTTGTAGTGAATTTACAATTCCTGAAAACTGTGTTAAGAGTCTGTAAGAAGTTCAGACAGCCTACCTTGTTTTCTACGGCTATGCAGTCTCCATCATCAAACACGATGGTGTGATGTGGCTCCACTTTCCGTTGCTCTGCATCTGGACCTGAAAGAGCAATGGAAAACAGAATCAACTCTACAGACGGGCCCCTGGGATGAAAACAAGATTATTACCTCAAAAGAAATGGCAAACAAAACAACTTTCATTTGAGGAATTTCTGTCAAGATTTTAACCCGAGGGAAACACTGCAATCAAGAACCAAAGAAAATGTGCATTTCCTCTCCGTCTGACATGGTTAAGTCTGCTTCCTTCATCTATTTCCTCTCTGTCTGACATGGTTAAGTCTGCTTCCTTCATCTATTTCCTCTCTGTCTGACATGGTTAAGTCTGC
>NC_068457.1:27538603-27548603 GCF_023373465.1 Oncorhynchus keta
AAAACCCAGACATTTTTTTCCATTGAAATGTTGTTGTGCTTTTAGATGGTTGAAACCATAGTGATAAACACATTGGGAATTCAACAAGGAGTCATTCGTTTCATAAACGAATCAACGGTACCACAGCTGGCTAATCGAAACTAGGCTGAACAGTCTCACAACAAAGACAAATGAGTCAAGGGTCATTGCTGCCCTCTGTCGTTTCTTTACGTTCTGTACATTCCTTTTTCCAGAGAGGAGAAACATCCTTTCGTCTGCACTGAAACCACACACACATTGTGGCCTTTTTAGAAATACATTTGGCTTTAATATAAATTCACTGTAAACCCAATAAAAACATTTGTACACAGATTAGAAACATGATACACTTTTATTTACAGTTTATAAATTGTACCATCACATCTAACCAAAACTTCAACCATTTGATGTTTTAACTAGTTAAATTGTCCCTGTACATTTCAAAAGCATAAAAACAAAACAAAAGTTACACATTTTTGTCAAAGATTAAAAGGCGTGAATATCTTCCCTTCCTTAGATAAAAACCCCTCACTCAGACAGACCCATTTAATAGGTCTGAACACAATGAAGCCACTTCTAGTTCAGTGAGTCTGTTGTCTGGCCTCAGGCTATAATGAGGAAGTGAAACGACTAGGCACATGCCACAGAGTGAAACTTGTTTCTCTCTCTGTTCTTAAAATGGGTCTCTAGGTTCTCTTTCAAAAAGGCCTGATTGACTCACTCACTCCAAAAACAAGTCATGGTTTGAATATGTTAGTGAAGACTCACCTGAGACACCTGACACTCCACTGCATCATGACGCTAAATAAAATGGACAAAACACAGTGCGTCTAAGTCATGAAAACAACTATTAAAAAGGTTAACTTTATTTATTAGAGGGTATCTACAATCTACAGTTGATAATAACAAACAAACCGTCACCACAAAGCTTGTGTTTCTCAAACAGCCAAAGACCTGAGACTGACGTGAGAAGCTCTTCTGTCACACCAACAGTAGACAATAAAGGCAGGAGGGAAAATGCATTATCCAATAAGATGCACTGAGAATTCATACACATATATCAACAGGCAATGGCAGTTTGTAACAGAAAGCAAATTAAAATTCAGATTCAAGAATAAAAAAAATCCTAATTGAAAATACTAGATGGCACTTTTCAAATCTTTGAATCAGCATTCCAATTGGCTTCCTGACTACTGAACTGAATTGAGGCCGTCCTTCCTTCAATCATAGGCTGTACTCCACATTGAAGGCCTTTATATGTGAGGGTATACAAATGTAAGCAAGGTTCTAAATTATTATATATTTGTCAAATATTACATCCGTTTGGGTTTCTTGCAGTCAATTTGCCGTCTACAAATGATTTATAATTATGTTCCGGTCCCCTGAACTTCTGCTGAAGGACAAACACCATCCGGCGGCTGAATCTATTTGATGATCCCTGATCTACAGCCTTTTGTTGTGTTACTGTCGTCCTGTTATTGATGTGACCGAGTTCAGCCTGGCAGCTAGGCCCTTTGTGAAGCCTGACCTACAGCAGCTACTATGTTTATAATATTCATTATATTTTCAACCATTCCAAACACAAGTTGCGGTAAACATTAAGTGGTTCTAATCTATTCTATTTTTAGAAGGCTTAGCAGGTTTATTGGCCGGTACACTGGGAGGTCTGTCACGATCATCGTAGGGCTCATCATAACGATCACTGTACCGTCCGCCGTCACTGCGTTCATCGTAGACACGATCACGGTCGTACCGGTCACGGCGGTCAGAGTAGCGGTCGTCCTGGTCCCTGCGGTCATCGTAGTTGCTACGGCGGTCATCGTAGTCGCTGCGGCGGTCATCGTAGTCGCTGCGGCGGTCATCGTGGTGCTCGCGGCGGTCATCGTAGTCGCTACGGCGGTCATCGTAGTCGCTGCGGCGGTCATCGTAGTCCTTCTCACTGCGTTCCTTGTACTGGTCGCGACGGTCCACAATCTTAGGTGGGTGGTCTTCATCGTCGCCTTCCTTGCTGCGCGTCTGGCGAACCTCGCCGTTCACCACGGGTTTGTCGTCGTGGAACTCCTCCCCCTCTGGAACCCTGAGGACATATCAGTGGACAGGAGACTCAGCACACTGTCTGTTCTCACCATCTCAGCTCTCATGGTGTGTGTGTGTGACAGACCATACATACCCCATAGCGTACTCCTCTGCTTTGTCCTTCTTTCTGCAGCAGCAGCAGTAGATGAGGATGATGAGCAGCACCAGAACACCAACCACAACGCCACCAATGATACCCGCTGTTGAACCCAGGGCCATAGACTCTACAGGAGAGAGAGGTGGTGAAGAGAGAAAAGAGGACAGAAGAGGATGAGGAAGTGGAAGAGGAGAGGTGAGGATGAGGAGGAGAGGAAAAAAGAGGAGAGAAGAGGTGAGAAGAAGAAGAGGAGAGTCGAAGTGGAAGAGAGGAGCCTAGAGCTGGAGCATGAGAGTCGAGGAGGAGCATGAGAGTCGAGGAGGAGCATGAGAGGAGAGGAGGAGAGTCAGGAGAGCATGAGAGGAGGAGCATGAGAGGAGAGGAGGAGCATGAGAGGAGAGGAGGAGCATGAGAGGAGAGGAGGAGCATGAGAGGAGAGGAGGAGCATGAGAGGAGAGGAGGAGCATGAGAGGAGAGGAGGAGCATGAGAGGAGAGGAGGAGAGGAGAGGAGAGGAGCATGAGAGAGAGAAAATGTCTATTGATAAATGTGTCTGTGTGTATCCTGTTACAGCATCATCCTCATGTGATGGTTACATTGCCTCAGATCTGAACATTTGTGTTAGCTCCCAGATAACGCCTAAGCTTTAGCTCAGCAGGCTAACACAGTCTCGTATTGTGCACTCACGTGGCATGACGGACAGCGCCAGGTTGCATTTGGCACTGCGGATCTTATTAGTGGAGGTACAGACGTAGTATCCTGAGGATTCCATGGTGAGGTTGAAGAGAGACAGAACACCATCCTCTGGAAGAGACGGAGACAACATGGTAGGTCAGGAGTCAAGGTCATATAAGGCCAGCATCAATTGAAGATTAACAAGCACACAGACACCAAGATACTGTCTGCTGTCTTGGGTGCAGGTGCTCGGGCATGTTTGACGTCGAGCCCTGCCACTTGTAGGTAGGAAGAGGAGAGCCCTTCAGACTGACAGGTGAGACTGATGTCCTGGAAGTACTCTGCCTTCCCATCGATCTACAGACAGGCACAGAGGAGCCACTGTGGACACAATATGTTTTTGCAACGTTAAGTTAAACAGTAATCATCGACACTTTACACATTTCTAAGGTTTATTTTGGAATAAAGCGGAATGAAGCTAAATTCTACGGTTTATTATGGAATATTTCTACGGAGTCATTGTTTTTGTTTTTACCCAGGACCACCAGACGGGTGGTGTCAGCCAGCTGACCCTTGTCATCCTTTGGGGATGGCGACCCGACAGTCGAATAGTCGGTTGTCCTGGAGACCGATGGAGGAGAGCTTCAGGTTGGCTACTCCTTTAGCTAGGTCCTGCTCCAGGGAAGCTCTTCCTTCATACCTGTCACTGATGTCCAGGACACCAGTAGAGTAGGAGGTAAGGACGGACACCTGGAAACACCAATGTCAACAACAACATGTAAACACCAATGTCAACAACAACATGTAAACACCAATGTCAACAACAACATGTAAACACAATGTCAACAACAACATGTAAACACCAATGTCAACAACAACATGTAAACACCAATGTCAACAACATGGAAACACCAATGTCAACAACATGGAAACACCAATGTCAACAACAACATGTAAACACCAATGTCAACAACAACATGTAAACACCAATGCTAACCTCCCTGTTATTGGTAATGGTGAGAGTTTAGGCTGTCTTGTGGGTATGATCTTTGATCCTCTAACTTCCTCACTCATCATTATTCACCATTCATGCAGGATTATCCGTAACCATGGAAGCATCCACATTAATGTAGATTTGTTCAGAAACATTTTCTATTCTTATTTTACAATAAAAGTGACTCCAAAATGACACGATACATTATTTACCATTAATTTCGACTGGGCACAAAATAATCTGAAAAACAAACTGCAAATGCATCCAACAAACTAGATGTAGTCATTATGTCCGTACGGAATATGGACCCAAAAACTACTATATTTATAACAATATTTAAGGGTGTTCATTTTGACCCTTAACTTCTTGGGGGGGGGGAAAAATGAATTTCTTGTTAAGTCAAATCACATTCTCTGCACAACTGTAGTATAAAAATGTCCCAATCATTGCTCATCTTTATCAAGGGGATCAATAGTTGAAACCCACTGAATGTGGTCAGAGCTGATCAGAGTGATTTCTGGTTGGTTTATTACCTCTGGCTCTCCGGGTTTGTCTGCTTCAGCCAACCAGGATATGATGACCAGATCGTTGACTGGGTTCTTGGGTTTGAAGCTGCATGGTATAGTGATGTTGTCTCCCCTGGCGAACTCATAGGTCCGCTGAGGGATGGACACCTCTAAAGCTACAGTCATGGACACGACTGGGACAGAGAGAGAGACAGACAGGGAGAAACAGGAAGACAGGTTTTACAGACACTGACGTATTGAGCTGTAGGAGGTGAACACTGTTAAAATGAAGTGCTCTGTAACACTAAAACTAATGGCAAATGAGCTGCCACCAACTCGAAGGAGAGGAAACCTTAAAGGACCACAAGAGCAGAATTATTCTTTTCAACTGAAAGACGATTCCCATGATGTTGCACAATAATTCAAGAAGTCATTGTTTTATTCAAAGTATGATATATTTGGGCTTGAAGTGGGAAATCCGAAGTGGGGACATTGGATATTTTCCAGCGCTGCATTTCCCCAATAGGACATAACATGCTAATACTTTCCAGTCTACATTTATTGTCAGCGCTGCATTTCCCCGATAACATGCTAATACTTTCCAGTCTACATTTATTGTCATTGCTGTGTTTCCCCCAATAGGACATAACATGCTAATACTTTCCAGTCTACATTTATTGTCATTGCTGTGTTTCCCAATAGGACATAACATGCTAATACTTTCCAGTCTACATTTATTTTCAGCATAACATGCTGGGTTTTATTTCAATGTAACCACCCAACAGCATGGCATTGTATATTAATCAGAAACATCTGCAAAGTTCTTCCTCTGTAGCACACACTGGCCACCTGAGCCAAGCAGCTCTCCGTAGCACACACCTGGTCACCTGAGCCAAGCAGCTTTCCTCCGTAGCATACACCTGGTCACCTGGGCAAGCAGCTTTCCTCCGTAGCACACACCTGGCACCTGAGCCAAGCAGCTTTCCTCCGTAGCACACACCTGGCCACCTGAGCCAAGCAGCTTTCCTCCGTAGCACACACCTGGCCACCTGAGCCAAGCAGCTTTCTCCGTAGCACACACCTGGCCACCTGAGCCAAGCAGCTTTCTCCGTAGCACACACCTGGCCACCTGTAGCATACACCTAGCCACCTGAGCCAAGCAGCTTTCCTCCGTAGCACACACCTGGTCACCTGAGCCACCTGAGCCATGGAGCCAAGCAGCTTTCCTCCGTAACATACACCTGGCCACCTGAGCCAAGCAGCTTTCCCTCCGAAGCACACACCTGGCCACCTGAGCCATGGAGCCAAGCAGCTTTCTCCGTAACATACACCTGGCCACCTAGTACACCTCCGCCACCTGAGCCAAGCAGCTTTCCTCCGTAGCACACACCTGGCCACCTGAGCCAAGCAGCTTTCCTCCGTAACACACCTGGCCACCTGAGCCAAGCAGCTTTCCTCCGTAACATACACCTGGCCACCTGAGCCAAGCAGTTTTCCTCCGTAACATACACCTGGCCACCTGAGCCAAGCAGCTTCCTCCGTAACATACACCTGGCCACCTGAGCCATGCAGCTTTCCTCCGTAAGCCAAGCAGCTTTTCTCCGGGCCACCTGAGCCAAGCAGCTTTCCTCCGTAACATACACCTGGCCACCTGAGCCATGGAGCTTTTCCCTCCGTAACATACACCTGGCCACCTGAGCCAAGCAGCTTTCCTCCTAACATACACCTGGTCACCTGAGGCCAAACAGCTTTCCTCCGTACACACCTGGTCACCTGAGCCAAGCAGCTTTCTCCGTAGCACAGCCAAGCAGCTTTCCTCCGCACCTGAGCCAAGCAGCTTTCCTCCGTAGCACACACCTGGCCACCTGAGCCAAGCAGCTTTCCTCCGAGCATACACCTGGCCACCTGAGCCAAGCAGCTTTCCTCCGAAGCACACACCGCCACCTGAGCCATTTCCTCCGGAGGCCACCTGAGCAGCTTTTCTCCGTAGCACACACCTGGCCACCTGGCCAGCCATTCCTCCGTAGCACACACCTGGCCACCTGAGCCAAGCAGCTTTCTCCGTAGCACACACCTGGCCACCTGAGCCAAGCAGTTTTCCTCCGTAGCATACCCTAGCCACCTGAGCCAAGCAGCTTTCCTCCGAAGCACACACCTGGCCACCTGAGCCATGGAGCCAAGCAGCTTCCTCCTAACCACCTGTGCATACCTGAGCCAAGCAGCTTTCCTCTGTAGCACCACCTGGCCACCTGAGCCAAGCAGCAGCTTTCCTCCGTAGCATACACCTAGCCACCTGAGCCAAGCAGCTTCCTCTGTAGCACACACCTGGCCACCTGAGCCGTCACCTCCGAGCATGGAGCCAAGCAGCTTTCCTCCGGCACACACCTGGCCACCTGAGCCATGGAGCCAAGCAGCTTTCCTCCGTAACATACACCTGGCCACCTGAGTCAAGGAGCAAATTAAAACAGGGAGGAACTAAAGTTTTTGCACCTCCACTTTTCATTTTCCAGAAAATGATCAGAATTAAAATAGTATATATTATAGCGAGAGAGTGAGAGATAGGAACTGACCATTTTATAAATGCTATAATTGCATGAATGGTTTTGACCACTAAAGTGTTGCTTCACGACGACACGCTTCACTGCTCTGATTGGTGCAGCTAGAAACCACAAGCGTCTATCCTATATTATAAACTGGATGGTTCCGGCCCTGAATGCTGAAACATGTCATTTTACTTCTCTAATTACGTCGGTACTGTAACCAGTTTATAATAGCAATAAGGCACCTCGGGGGTATGTGGTGTTTGGCCAATATACCACGGCTAAGGGCTGTGTCCATGCACGAAACAACGTGAGTTGGGCATCTAACACACCTCCTCGTACCTTATTGCTACATTGGACATGCACCAGCAAAAGATAATTAAAGAAACAGGTTTATCCATTCTGTCATTGTAGCCAATCACTTCACTTCCCTGTGAGAACCATAAGCACGGGCGACTTGGCTGTACTGCTGGACTGCGGCCGAAGCCTGCCAACACAAGGTTGCACCATGTTCATTACAATGTAGAAAACTCATGTCTCTTATGTAAAATGCCAACACTTTGGAGAAAACAATAGATGACGAAGTCAAAGATAGTGGTTTCAATCTGGGTGAAGTTTTCCCTAAATGCTTCTGACAAACCCAGCAATATAAACCCACACGGGTAATGTCATAGAGTCTTATTATGTAGTCCTCCGTTATGACAGGGCTTTAGAAATCTAAAGGTTACACCCACTGACAGTAAGGGAGGGAGAAGCACCTTGGCTTGTGCAAGACAGAACTGTTTCCACAAGTACAACCCTTGGACAGGACACTTGCCAATCGCAGGCCCCCCCAATCACCTCAATGCTCCCATTACAGTCTTTGGGACGACACAGCCAGATATCAAACTCCCAATCTCAGGGCGGACATTCTAACCACACCCACGTACACTATTATATAAATATTATAGCGAGATTTACATGACTGGAAAAATAAAAAGCATTAGTTTTCACATGGATTCATATGGAGGCTGTTGTCCTCCAGTGGGAATGCAAAGTGTTTTAGGGTTGGGCACCTCTCCTCTCCTGCCTGTGTCATCCAGCACGCTCTAACTATCAGCCCTCTCATCAAAATTACAGAATTTTAACCTTAAAGTGTTTTAGGTTAAGTTTAGGCATTAACTCTGAATTTAAGTTTAGGGTTAAGTTCAGAATTAACTCCAAATTGTTAAGGAATTAACAAATGGTTAGGGTTAGCTACTAGGTTAGGTTAGCTACTAGGGTTAGGGTTAGCTACTAGGGTTAGCTACTAGGGTTAGGGGTTAGGGTTAGCTACTAGGGTTAGCTACTATGGTTAGGGTTAGCTACTAGGGTTAGGGTTAGCTACTAGGGTTAGGGTTAGCTACTAGGTTAGCTACTAGGGTTAGGGTTAGCTACTAGGGTTAGCTACTAGGGTTAGGGTTAGCTACTAGGGTTAGCTACTAGGGTTAGGGTTAGCTACTAGGGTTAGGGTTAGCTACTAGGGTTAGGGTTAGCTTAGCTAGGGTTAGCTACTAGGGTTAGGGTTAGCTACTAGGGTTAGGGTTAGCTACTAGGGTTAGGGTTAGCTACTAGGGTTAGCTAGTACTAAACTAACATATGGAATTGTTTTAATATGGTCATACCATGGATCATTTAGCTATTGGATTTAGAATTTTAGGACCCTAAAATAAAAAAAATACATATATTTGATAAAATATTGAATTTGGCCTTTACTACTATAGCCCATAGAAACACATTGAATAGTATTCATAAATGGCATAAAAGACAGTCAAAAAATAAATCATAAAGGAATAAGGTTTTGAAGTGTCTCCTCCTATACCTAGGAGATAGGAAAGCAATATTTCTATATTGTAGATTTTTGTGTGAATATATTTGTTGGAGCAAAACGACCTCCATTGGTTTGTATGGGTTATCTTAAGACTAGTCCGGGCGGTCTAAGGCACTGCATCGCACTACAGGCCCGGGTTCGATCCCGGGCTGTATCACAACCAGCTGTGATGGGAGTCCCATAGGGCTGCTCTGGTGGTCCAGCGTTGTCCAGGTTTGGGGAGGGTTTGGTCAGGGTAGGCCATCATTGTAAATAATCATTTGTTCTTAACGGACTTGCCTAGTTAAATGAAAGGTAAAATAAATAGTCCAAAACAGAGAATACCATCGTGTTCGTGAGAGTCTCCCCCTTTCCATAGTGGTCGTTCATTGCAAAAAACTGGTATCTCTACTTTAAATGGATGGATTTAGATGGGGATTGTTTTATTATGTTACTTAGATTGACGCACAGGTGCAGCAACAGACTCAATGTCTTTTAAATGACGTTGCTCTCTGTTTCTTCTCTCTGGACGCCAGGCAGTAAATACTAAATGTATTGCATTATTTTAGTTTCTGCTTTTTGATATACGTTAAGTGCATCCTATTCTACCAATTTGTACAAAACAAGATGAGTTGAACACGTGAGGCGACGCCACACCGATACCATATACATGTCTAAAAAAACACATGGGTGTGGCTCTTGTTGTATAGCACAGAGACATTTATGAAATTATATAAGATCAGTAAACTCACCGAGACAAAGTAAAACGCCAGCAAACGTCCCTTTCTGCGAGGCCATCATCGATCAGTAACAGTTACGACCTCTCCGGTCACCAGCGTTGTTTTTGTAGGCTAGGGACCGCGGACAAGACCTTGGCCAGGTAGAAGGCTCACTAGGCTGAGTTCCAAAACTTGTGCTAAGTGCTTTCCTGGCTGCGAACAGGACTTCAAAATGAGTGACGTTGTCATCAGCCAATCAGAACGTCGATATTTTGGCAGGTAGCATTCTCTGTCCGCCCTCTTATCTTGTCGGTACATGCCCTGTTATTTTGTTTCTCTCACAAGACTAACCTTTGCAACTTTAACTCTACACTTTGTCAAGAGAAACCTGTATACACTTGCAGTGACTAACTCTGACCAACAGCCATAAGAAACAAATGCATTTCTGAATGCAAATAGATTATCTTCTCTTCTGTAGTTTGAATGTGCAGAATTGAGAGAGGACAGTAGAGACAGATGGTATTTTCACCAGTGGTGCCAGAATCCCT